>NC_068434.1:75164080-75464080 GCF_023373465.1 Oncorhynchus keta | reverse complement strand
GGTGATGTAATGGCAATGATGTAACCTCCATGTGACTGTGGGAGTCATGGAAACAGTTCCAAACTGGCCCAGAGTCACACCAATAACCTTGGAGGACATGAACACATCTCCAAGAATAATTGAAGGCAGTGTGTAACAAACCACCATGTCATTGAAATGAAGTTACAGTTTGTTTATATGAGTGAGCTTCAACAGCTCAATACCTCTGTCTACTTGAAGTAATACCTACGTTCCAAAAGAGAGCCAAATAGATGGTACAAAAATCAATGTTCCAACTGAGAGGGATTGATTTGAAAAGACATGTCAGAGAGGAACATTTCTGAAACTGCTCTGCTATTAAATTCATCATTACCAGTGAGGTACATAAATACTACCCATTGTCTCTTCTGCTCTGCTTGTCAAAGATTAAAAATATAAAGAGTTTAAAATGTTTAATTCTGATTAGGCCAACCTGACTCTGAGCTAGTCAACAACAACAGGTAAGAGTCAGAGAAGAGTTGTACAACTAAATAAATAAAACAGGTTTGATATCATGTTATTAGAAGCCTAAAGTCTATGAACCTTACAATGCAAATACAGTAAACATTCCATATTTGGCCAGTGAGATGAGTGCAGAATCCATAGACATAGAAATGGATCCGCTGACGACGCTGGAAAGTTAAGTTGTCATAATAACTTTAGGGCTATCTAGGTTTATACTGTACAGTGTACATACTTGTATACATGTTATGTTCATAGAAGTCAAACCAAACTCATCAACCTTACACGCTGTACTGTGGCGATTTAATAAGTCATTACAAATGCGCTTTCAAAATCACAACAAATGTCACTTATGTACAGTAGCGGATGAGCACATGGAAGTAAAAACGGATATGACATGACATACACAGAGCTTCATAAGATCACTGCTCTATTCTGATGAGAAACTGGTAACTAGTAAACCTCTCATTGACATTCTGGATATATATATTTCTCATTCAATCTCGGCAAAAAGTACAAATGTCACTGCAAGGCAAGAAAAAGTCCTTCAGAATACAAAAAATGATATTGTTTAGCTGATTTAAGAGGCAATGTTTAGTGTTAGGACTTTCTCATGTGAATTGGATTATTGTTGAAGGTCAAAAGGAGTTTAACATTTGGCGTTGCCAGTTTCTTCTAGAAGTGAAGTCTGGGGGCGGGCAGTTCCTGGTTGCTACCACAGGAACCTCTGTTGAAGTCATGCACGTGGAGAAGGCAGCACTCAGTCATCCATACAAGATGTCATGTCAGGCAGGAGGCGGGGACTGGTGACAGCAGCTGGGTGACTGACAGTGATAAGGCCCACTCAGACGATCACACAATGGCAGCCACTCTTGTCCTTTTCTTTCCGCGTGGGTTCTGGCGAGGGCGGGCATTCCTGTTCCTGGAATTTCCTGAGAGGAGAAAGTGCATTATTACGTTATGAGTAAGCAGAGAAAGATGGATTCTAACAAAATAATCTGACTCATTCAAGCAACAATTGTTTTGTTCTGGCTTTGAGTGTAGATGGGATCCCATCCTTTAGTTGTCTTCATAGAAATGGTATTCCTTTCCTTCTACAGATATATCATTGACATTAGGGCATTCTCACATATGAAATTCGGTACCCTGGTTCAGATTCCTGGAGCGTTTGTGAGAATTCCACAGATTAAGTTTTGATTTCACAAGACCTGAAAATAACAGTTTCAGGGTGCAATTAGCAAGACGCACATTCTACATCATTGTTTTCCAACCCTGGTCCTCCACATTTTTATTGTAACCCTGGACAAGCACACCTGATTTAACTTGTTAACTAATCATCAAGCCCTCAATGAGTTGAATGAGGTGTGTTTGTCCGGGTCTACAATGAAATGTAATGTTGGGAGTACTGGAGGACCAGGGTTGGGAAACACTGTTGTACATGATGTTAGCAAGCTAGCTTGTCCACATGGGCAAAAAAGTTCCACGCGTCTCACACTGCCACGTAAATGCTTGGTACTCTAGTCCTAGATCTTGAACCCACTACTCACGCAGGACAAGGATTTGTTTCAGCTAGGGTTCGTTTATGTTTTAAACATGCTTCTGTCACACCCTAATCTGTTTCCCCTGTCCTCGTTATTGTCTCCACCTCCTCCAGGTGTCACTTGTTTTCCCCAGTGTATTTATCCCTGTGTTTCCTGTCTCTCTGGGCCAGTTCGTTTTGTATGTCTTTCAAGTCAACTAGCATGTTTTCCTGTACTCCTGCTTCTATTCTCTTTTTGCGAGTCCTCCTGGTTTTTGACCATTGCCTGTTTTCTGAACTCCGTACCCACCTGCCTGACGATTCTGCCTGCCCTGACCTCGAGCCTGCCTGCCACTCTGTACCTCCTGGACTTTGAACTGGTTTTGACCTTTTGCCTGTCCATGACCATTCTCTTGCCTACCCCTTTTGGATTGATTAATAAATATCAAAGTTTCAAACCATCTGCCTCCAGTGTCTGCATCTGGGTCTCGCCTTGTGCCATTATAGCTCAGATCAGGGTACCAAATGGTCCAGATCGTAAAGGGATATGTGAAAGTGACATTCCATGTGGAAGTATTGCATAAAAGCACCCTTCAAATGTACTTGAGAAAGACAGACTAGTGCCAGTGAAGGAACAAAAGCTGAAACTACTTCTTTCCCTCAACCCATTGCCACTGTATTCAGGGAGGTATAGTGGGGTTGTGGTGCCCCCTACAGTCAGTAATGAATCCACCCACCTGATTACTCTAACCAACTCTACAGTCAGTAATGAATCCACCCACCTGATTACTCTAACCAACTCTACAGTCAGTAATGAATCCACCCACCTGATTACTCTAACCAACTCTAAAGTCAGTAATGAATCCACCCACCTGATTACTCTAACCAACTCTACAGTCAGTAATGAATCCACCCACCTGATTACCCTAACCAACTCTACAGTCAGTAATGAATCCACCCACATGATTACTCTAACCAACTCTACAGTCAGTAATGAATCCACCCACCTGATTACTCTAATAAACTCTAGTCAGTAATGAATCCACCCACCTGATTACTCTAACCAACTCTCCAGTCAGTATTGAATCCACCCACCTGTTACCTAATGTCAGTATCCACCCACCTGATTACTCTAATAAACTCTACAGTCAGTAATGAATCCACCCACCTGATTACTCTAACCAACTCTACAGTCAGTAATGAATCCACCCACCTGATTACTCTAATAAACTCTACAGTCAGTAATGAATCCACCCACCTGATTACTCTAATAAACTCTACAGTCAGTAATGAATCCACCCACCTGATTACTCTAATAAACTCTACAGTCAGTAATGAATCCACCCACCTGATTACTCTAACCAACTCTACAGTCAGTAATGAATCCACCCACCTGATTACTCTAACCAACTCTACAGTCAGTAATGAATCCACCCACCTGATTACCCTAACCAACTCTACAGTCAGTAATGAATCCACCCACCTGATTACTCTAACCAACTCTACAGTCAGTAATGAATCCACCCACCTGATTACTCTAACCAACTCTACAGTCAGTAATGAATCCACCCACCTGATTACCCTAACCAACTAAACCCACTCTAACCAACAGTCAGTAATGAATCCACCCACCTGATTACTCTAACCAACTCTACAGTCAGTAATGAATCCACCCACCTGATTACTCTAACCAACTCTCCAGTCAGTAATCCACCCACCTGATCCTAACCAACTCTCCAGTATTGAATCCACCCACCTATTACCCTAACCAACTCTACAGTCAGTAATGAATCCACCCACCTGATTACTCTAACCAACTCTACAGTCAGTAATGAATCCACCCACCTGATTACTCTAATAAACTCTACAGTCAGTAATGAATCCACCCACCTGATTACTCTAACCAACTCTCCAGTCAGTATTGAATCCACCCACCTGATTACCCTAATAAACTCTACAGTCAGTAATGAATCCACCCACCTGATTACTCTAATAAACTCTACAGTCAGTAATGAATCCACCCACCTGATTACTCTAACCAACTCTACAGTCAGTAATGAATCCACCCACCTGATTACTCTAATAAACTCTACAGTCAGTAATGAATCCACCCACCTGATTACTCTAACCAACTCTCCAGTCAGTATTGAATCCACCCACCTGATTACCCTAACCAACTCTACAATCAGTAATGAATCCACCCACCTGATTACTCTAACCAACTCTACAGTCCGTAATGAATCCACCCACCTGATTACTCTAACCAGCTCCTGGAAAGCCTGGTCTACATTCATACGGATTTTGGCTGAGGCCTCCATATACGTCACCTTGAGCTGTCTGGCCAGCTGCTGGCCCTCCTCCTGGGTCACCTGAAGGGACGAAACAGGTACAGGGATATATCTTAGATAAATAGCAAGTGCTATTTTGCATCACCCTGTGCCCTATCTGGGTGAAGATTTCACTTTAGGACCAATTGAACGGTGTCAAATGATCAAACTCTGCCCACCAGTCGATGCAAAACAAACGCGTCCATACATTTTATCACACAGTCACAGAGAGAGCGAGAACCACCCTCTAACACATGACCATTGACAAAACACAAGAATCAGGAAACTGGTGACATCTGCTGGTGAGGTTGAGAAACATGGGTCAGAGGGTTCACAGCCAAGAGTGGGTCACTATGAAATGTGTAAACAATACAGCAAATGTATCACATTACATTTTACATTCAAACAGCACCTGATTTCTATGTGCTTAGCTAGAATATTTTTGCTTCTGGTCCATCTTAAACTATTACGACAAGATTAGAGACCAGGGCCCGTATACACAAAGCGTCTCTGTGTAGGAGTGCAGATCTAGGATTAGTTTAGCCTTTTAGTTCATAATAAATAAGATTTTATGGACAGATCCTAGATTAGCTCTCCTACTCTAAGACACTTTGTGGATACTGGCCCAGACCTCATTGCAAAATCATTTATTCTACCGTCCTAAAACAGCTGAACCCATTGAGTTGCCAGTAATGGGTAGAACTGAATCATACTCCTTAACCAATATGTTAAAGCCCACATTTAGACTACTTCATTTGGATGAATCATATTGAGTTATCAATTCTAACAGAGGCCCACATTATATTCAGTCAATAAAAATAATTATAACAGTAATTGATGTGATAAATGCATTTATATTTGCTCAGAAGAGAGAATGTGTTTTATTCCAGCAGGTGACAGTGTGGAGTCATGTGGGAAAGTAAACTGCAGCTGAAAGCCAATGAAGGCCACGGAATGAGCCCTCTCCTTTTCATACCCTTCCTCCCTCCTCTTTTCGTCTGTCCCACAATGTTTTTGTTGGTCATCTTCTCTTTCTTTCTTTTCCTCACTCCCTCTTTGGCTACCCAAATAGCTCCAGCCACCACCACCACTATCCATTTTCACATTTAAAAATATAAATCAATTAGAAATTACACATTTTTAAAGCTTGTTGCTTTATATTTACTTTCCTCACATCACCCTAACATGTATGTGTATTTGAGCTGAGGCCTCTGGGCCATTAGGATGACTGCTACTCACCTGTCTCTGAAGCTCCAGGTCTGCTTTATTGCCTACAAGGATCATGGGAAATTCATCCCGGTCTTTGACTCTGAGGATCTGTCTTTGAAATTTGTAGATTTCTTCAAAGCTGTGAAACATAAAGCACACAGCATCACTCGATGCCCCCAGTAAAGCTCAGACATAAAGATAAAGCTGGTGCCTCTGTGGACCTCCCAGGAATGTTGTCTCACAGCCACAAAAATGAATGGATTGGCGTCGCTATAAAAATTTACATTTAACATTTAAGTCATTTAGCAGACGCTCTTATCCAGAGCGACTTACAAATGGATCAAATCAAATCTTATTTGTCACATACACATGGTTAGCAGATGTTAATGCGAGTGTAGTGAAATGCTTGTGCTTCTAGTTCCGACAGTGCAGTAATATCTAACAAGTAATCAAACTATTCCCCAACAACAACCTAATACACACAAATCTAAAGGGGTGAATGAAAATATGTCCATATAAGTATATGGATGAGCGATGGCCCGAGCGGCATAGGCAAGGTGCAGTAGGTGGTATAAACACAGTATACACATGTGGTATGAGTAATGTAAGATATGTAAACATTATTTAGAGTGGCATTATTGAGAGTGGCATTGTATAAAGAAACTAGTGATCCATTTATTAAAGTTGCCAGTGATTGGGTCTCAAAGTAGGCAGCAGCCTCTCTGATTTAGTGATTGCAGTTTAGCAGTCTGATGGCCTTGAAATAGACGCTGTCTTTGAGTCTCTAGATCCCAGCTTTGATGCACCTGTACTGACCTCAAATTTCTTCAGACTCCTGAGGTTGAAGAGGCGCTGTTGTGCCTTCTTCACCACACTGTATGTGTGGGTGGACCATCTGAGTTTTTCTGTGATGTGTACGCCTAGGAACTTAAAACTTTCCACCTTCTCCACTGCTGTCCCATCGATGTGGATAGGGGGGTGCTCCCTCTTCTGCTTCCTGAAGTCCACAATCATCTTCTTTGTTTTTTTTGACATTGACTGAGAGGTTGTTTCCTGACACCACACTCCGAGTGCCCTCACCTCCTCCCTATAGGCTGTCTCGTCATTGTTGGTAATCAAGCCCACTACTGTTGTGTCGTCTGCAAACTTGATGATTGAGTTGGAGGTGTGCATGGCCACGTAGTTGTGGGTGAACAGGTAGTACAGGAGTACACACCCTTGTGGGGCCCCAGTGTTGAGGGTTAGCAAAATGGAGATGTTGTTTCATACCTTCACTGCCTGGGGGCGGCCCGTCAGAAAGTCCAGGACCCAATTGCACAGGGCAGTGTTGAGACCCAGGGCCTCCAGCTTGATGATGAGCTTGGAGGGTATTATGGTGTTGAATGCTGAGCTGTAGTCAATGAACATCATTCTTACATAGGTATTCCTTTTGTCCAGGTGGGATAGGGCAGTGTGCAGTGTGATGTCGATTGCGTAATCTGTGGACCTGTTGGGGCGGTATGCAAACTGAAGTGGGTCTAGAGTGGCCGGTAATGTGAAGGTGATATGATCCTTGACTAGTCTCTCAAAGCACTTCATGATGACAGAAGTGAGTGCTACGGGGCGGTAGTCATTTAGTTCAGTTATCTTTGCCTTCTTGGGTACAGGAACAATGATAGCCATCTTGAAGCATGTGGGGACAGCAGACTGGGTTAGGGAGCGATTGAATATGTCCATAAACACACTAGCCAGCTGGTCTGCGCATACTCTGAGGACGCGGCTAGGGATGCCGTCTGGGCGGGCCACCTTGCGAGGGTTAACACGTTTAAATGTTTCTTCACGTCAGCCACGGAGAAGGGGGGCACAGTCCTTGTTAGCTGGCCGCAACGGTGGCACTGTATTATCCCCAAAGCGGGCAAAGAAGGTGTTTAGTTTGTCTGAAAGCGTGACATCGGTGTCCGTGACGTGGTTTTCTTTTTGTAGTCCGTGATTTCCTGTAGACCCTGCCACGTACGTCTCGTGTCTGAGCAGTTGAATTGCGACTCCACCTTGTCCCTGTACTGGCATTTCGCTTGTTTGATTGCCTTGCGGAGGGAATAACTACACTGTTTATATTCAGTCATATTCCCAGACCTCTTTCCATGGTTAAATGCGGTGGATCGCGTTTTCAGTTTTGCGCAAATGCCGCCATCCATCCACGGTTTCTGGTTAGGGTAGGTTTTAATAGTCACAGCGGGTACAACATCTCCAATGCACTTATTTATAAACGCACTCACCGAGTCAGCGTATAGGTCGATGTAGTTCTCTGGGGCTGACCGGAACATATGTGTGTGATCAAAACAACCTTGAAGCGTGGCTGGTCGGACCAGCCGATGAATGGTAATAGTCACTGGTACATCCTGTTTGAGTTTCTGCCTATATGACGGTAGGAGCAAGATGGCGTCTAGGTCGGATTTGCCGAAGGGAGGGCGGGGGAGGGCTTTGTATGCATCGCGGAAGTTAGAGTAGCAGTGGTCGAGGGTCTTGCTCATGCGTGTATTGCAATCAATATGCTGGTGGAATTTAAGTAGCCTTGTTCTCAAATTTGCTTTGTTAAAATCACAAACTACAATAAATGCAGTCTCAGGATATATGGTTTCCAGTTTGCATATAGTCCAGTGAAGTTCCTTGATGGCAGTCATGGTGTCTGCTTAATGTGGAATGTACACAGCTGTGACTATAACTGATGAGAATTCTCTTAGTAGGTAAAATGGCCTGCAATTGATTGTAAGGAAATCTAGATCGGGTGAGCAGAATGACTCGAGTTCCTGTATGTTGTTATGATTACACCATGAGACGCTAATCATGAAGCATACACCCCCACCCTTCCTCTTCCCAGTGAGGGGTTTATCTCTGTCGTTGCGATGCATGGAGAAGCCCAGTGGCGGAACCGATTCCCATAACATATGCAGAGAGAGCCATATTTCTGTGAAACAGAGAATGTTACAATCTCTGATGTCTCTCTGGAAGGTAACTCTTGCTTGAATTTCGTCTACCTTGTTGTCAAGAGACTGGACCTTGTCTGATAGTATACTCGGGAGGGGTGGGCGATGTGCACGTCTACGAAGTCTGACCAGTTGAGAGATTCGTATGCCCTTTCTGCGGCGCCATTGTTTTGGGTCGTCTTCTGGAATTTGATCCATTGTCCCGGGTGGTTATCGTATTCCTGGTCGTAATGTTGGTAAGTTGACGTTGCTCTTATATCCAATCGTTCCTCCCGACTGTATGTAATAAAACGTAAGATTTCCTGGGGTAACAATGGAAGATATAATACATTTAAAAAAACAAAATACTGCATAGTTTCCTAAGAACTCTAAGTGAGTCAGCGCCATCATTTGGGAATCAGACAGGGTGGGTGAAGGGTGTAGGGAGGTACTCCAGAGCAGACAGAGAAGTCAATGAACTCCTGTGGTACTGCATGCTTCAATGTTCCAGAAATGTTTGCATGAGCATTGCAGTAAAGCCTTGGTGACCTTGTGAGCAGCCTCAGCACAGGCTTGCCTGCCTTCCATTGACCAGGGAGGGGTAGCCCTAAGCAGGTCTGTCCCTTTAACCAGAGCTTTGCTCCCCGTTGACTTGAAAGGCTTTTAGTGTAATACAAATATCATGCCAAGTAACTGTTTGAACCAAACCGCATACATAGAAATATCCCCCAGAGATAAAGGGAAACAGAATGTAACCACAAACCCAGGAGTGTGTTCTAGTGAATGACTGCCGGCGGGCAGCTTGGCGAGCACATAGTAAATCTGGAGAGCCTTGACTAACGTAAATGGAGGAAGGAAAGACTGTTTACAGCAGGGAGAGAGGGGACTCTGAGGGGTGGGTTGAGACACCACCATCACATTGCTGCACAGGGACCAGAGGGGTGACAAGGGCCCAAGACTGCCGACCACAGCACTACAGGACAGCACATATAGAGGGGATTCATTCATTCTCATGCAGGTGATTTAATGCAGGGTTTTTACACAGAAAAACAAAGCCTGTAAAGAGGTGGATGTTGAAAGAGAGGTATATGAGCAGAGGAGAACAAAAGAGAATGACGACACAGGTTGGCGAGAACGGACGTGTGGGAGAACAAGAGCCTGAGTGAGAGAGATGTATGTGTTTAGCATGAGAAGAGAGAGGAGCAGGCAGACAGAGGGAGAAAGAGAGAGACAGACAGAGAAGCACAGACGAAGATAGGCGCAGATAGAGAGACGCGCAGAGAGAGTGAGAGAGAGAAAAGCGCAAACAGAGATTGGTGCAGACAGAGAGAGGCAGCGTGGGGGCGACACGTGACTGGGTTGTCACTCACCTTCCTCTGTCAGTGACTGAGAAGACAAGCAGGAAGCCCTCCCCTGTCCTCATGTATTGTTCTCTCATGGCTCCAAACTCTTCCTGTCCGGCCGTGTCCAGGACTAACAAACACAGGGACAGACACGTTAGACACACACACACACAGTAGCACCTCTCCTGAAAAAGGTACTGTACAAAACTAAACCCTCCAAGATAAGAACAGTAATCTCCTGTGAAGGCTGGTATTTCTCAATGAACATTAGTGCTGTGGTCAGATTTCTCCTGTTTGTTTACAGGCTGAGGGTCTATACTTACTGTCAAGCCGGGCCGCCCTCTCGTCAATGACACACTGCTTCGTATACGAGTCTTCAATCGTGGGATCATAGTCAGTGACAAAGTAGGACTGGAGAGAGAAAGAGGGAGAGTGAACATGGTGTACAGTAAGGACTGAGGAGACATACAGCAGAGAAGGCAGTGAGATAAACAACTGGCTATGGCTCGGTCTTCTAGAGAGTAAACACTCCATCCATTTTTGTTGTTCAGTAACTCGTTGACCTCTACACTACTATGCAGCATGCAGGAGGTAAACACATAATCCTGACCCATGTGTTGTGAAAGCCAGGGTAAATACGGACTCACATAACCACTCCACTGTTTCTGAGGGCCACAGGAAAACGAGGTCATCTGGAGTATTCATGACCAAAACACTGCTAATGTCACTGGCACTTCTGTCGTCACCATTCCAACAATGACACTAATTAGCCATCTTCCAGAGGCTGGTAATGAAGCAGTGACTGGGACTGCCTGTATGTCTACAATGTGAGCAGGATGCTCGGAGTAGGTTGAGACAGAGCGTGAAGCAGTGACTGGGACTGCCTGTCTGTCTACAATGTGAGCAGGATGCTCGGAGTAGGTTGAGACAGAGCTTGAAGCAGTGACTGGGACTGCCTGTCTGTCTACAATGTGAGCAGGATGCTCAGAGTAGGTTGAGACAGAGCTTGAAGCAGTGACTGGGACTGCCTGTCTGTCTACAATGTGAGCAGGATGCTCGGAGTAGGTTGAGACAGAGCGTGAAGCAGTGACTGGGACTGCCTGTCTGTCTACAATGTGAGCAGGATGCTCGGAGTAGGTTGAGACAGAGCTTGAAGCAGTGACTGGGACTGCCTGTCTGTCTACAATGTGAGCAGGATGCTCAGTAGGTAGGTTGAGACAGAGCGTGAAGCAGTGACTGGGACTGCCTGTCTGTCTACAATGTGAGCAGGATGCTCGGAGTAGGTTGAGACAGAGCTTGAAGCAGTGACTGGGACTGCCTGTCTGTCTGCAATGTTTTGTAGCAGGATGCTCGGACTAGGTTGAGACAGAGCTTGACAGCTGGGACTGCCTGTCTGTCTACAAAGCAGGATGTCCTATAGCAGTGACTGGACTGCGTCTGTCTACAATGTGACAGGATGCACAGGACAGAGCGTAAAAATAAATGGGACTCTGTCTACATTTGAGTGCTCATTTTGAGACAGAGCTCTAAGTGACTAGAAAATGCAGGAGACAGAGCTTGGGTTACTGCCTGTCTGTCTCAAGGATGCAATGTGACAGGATGCTTCACTTAGTAGGCTCAGGGTGAAGCAGTGACTGGGACTGCCTGTCTGTTACAATGTGAGCAGGATGCTTAGACGCTAGGTTACCATGATTAAAACAGTCTGGGACTGCCTGTCTGTTCCAATGCAGGATGCTCGGAGTAGGTTGAATGCTCAAGTAGGTTGAGACATCTGACTGGGACTCCTGTTGTCTAAATGTGAGCAGGATGCTCTGGTAGTGGAGACAGAGCTTGAAGCAGTGACAGTGTCTGTCTATGTGATTCAGGCACATGACTGGGACACCTGTTTGACTGTTAAGATAGCATTGTCTGAGAGTTAATCAGAGCTTGAAGCAGTGACTGGGACTGCCTGTTTGACTGTTAAATGTGAGCAGGATGCTCGCCTGTCTGTCTAGTAGGATTAGACAGAGCTTGAAGCAGTGACTGGGACTGCCTGTCTGTCTCAATGTGAAGGATGCTCTTTCTTGAGACAGACTCCAAGCAGTGACTGGGACTGCCTGTCTCACATGCATTATTTCATACAGGATGCTCTTTTCTCGACATATTTCTCTGTTGAAACAGTGACTGGGACTGCCTGTCTGTCTACAATGTGAGCAGGATGCTCACCCAGGCTTGAGACCTTCAGTGACTGGGACTGCCTGTCTGTCTACAATGTGAGCAGGATGCTTCCTCTCTCCCCATGAGACAGAGCTCAGTGACTGGGACTGCCTGTCTCCCCGTCTCTCAGGATGCTCTCTCTGACAGAGTCTGACTCCCTCTGTCTCCCTCGTGGTTTGAAGCAGTGACTGGGACCCTCTCTGTCTGTGAGCCCGATGCCTCTCCCTCTCTCCCCGTGAGCAGGATGCTCCCAGAGCTCTGGGACTGCCTGTCCTGTCTCTCAGGATGCTCTGGAGACTGAAGCAGTGACTGGGACTCCTGTCTGTCCATGTGCCTCAGGATCTCACAGAGCTTGAAGCAGTGACTACTCCTGTCTGTTCTCCCAGTAATGAGCAGGATGCTCGGAGTAGGTTGAGACAGAGCTTGACTGGGACTGCCTGTCTGTCTACAATGTGAGCAGGATGCTCTAATCTCTTTGACAGGAGCACTGCCTGTCTGTCTACAATGTGAGCAGGATCCCCGTGCCTCTCCCTGTCTCCCCAGTGCCTTGCTCAATGTGAGCAGGATGCTCAGGCCTCTCTCCCCAGACAGAGCTTGATGCCTCTTCTCTCCCCATGGATCTCCCTCTCTCCCTGCCTCTCCCTTCTCCCCTGCCTCTCCCTCTCTCCCAACATGCTCTTAAACCTCTTACCCATGCCTTAAAACAGTCTAAGTTTGTTCCAATGCATGAATCATCTTTCCATTTTAAATAAATGATTGTGACAGGAGTGGATCTAATCTGGTAGTGGATTAAATCAGTGTATGTGTATTGATTCATGGCACATGGCCACCTGTTTGACTGTTAAGATATGCATTGTCTTTTTCAGTTAATCCACCGATGCAGATGGAAATATACTGCCTTCTCTCCCTCAATAAACCCCTCTTTCTTACTACCAACTCCACACACTCTCCACCTCTCTCACATGCATTATTTCATACAAATACCCTTTTCTCGACATATTTCTCTGTTGCAAACATAAACACACCCCTTCCCATACTATCTGTCTCTCCCTCACCCAAGCTTGTTCCTTCTTTCTCCCCATGCCTCTTCCTCTCTCCCCATGCCTCTCCCTCTCTCCCCGTGTCTCTCCCTCTCTCCCCGTGTCTCTCCCTCTCTCCCCGTGTCCTCTCCCTCTCTCCCCGTGCCTCTCCCTCTCTCCCCGTGCCTCTCCCTCTCTCCCCGTGCCTCTCCCTCTCTCCCCGTGCCTCTCCCTCTCCCTCCCCCGTGCCTCTCCCTCTCTCCCCGTGCCTCTCCCTCTCTCCCCGTGCCTCTCCCTCTCTCCCCGTGCCTCTCCCTCTCTCCCCGTGCCTCTCCCTCTCTCCCCGTGCCTCTCCCTCTCTCCCCGTGCCTCTCCCTCTCTCCCCATGCCTCTCCCTCTCTCCCCATGCCTCTCCCTCTCTCCCCATGCCTCTCCCTCTCTCCCCATGCCTCTTCCTCTCTCCCCCATGCCTCTCCCCATGCCTCTCCCTCTCTCCCCATGCCTCTCCCTCTCTCCCCATGCCTCTCCCTCTCTCCCCATGCCTCTCCCTCTCTCCCCATGCCTCTCCCTCTCTCCCCATGCCTCTCCCTCTCTCCCCATGCCTCTCCCTCTCTCCCCATGCCTCTCCCTCTCCCCATGCCTCTCCCTCTCTCCCCATGCCTCTCCCTCTCTCCCCATGCCTCTCCCTCTCTCCCCATGCCTCTCCCTCTCTCCCAATGCCTCTCCCCATGCCTCTCCCTCTCTCCCCATGCCTCTCCCCATGCCTCTCCCTCTCTCCCCATGCCTCTCCCTCTCCCCATGCCTCTCCCTCTCTCCCCATGCCTCTCCCTCTCTCCCCATGCCTCTCCCTCTCTCCCCATGCCTCTCCCTCTCTCCCTATGCCTCTCCCTCTCTCCCCATGCCTCTCCCCCTCTCCCAATGCCTCTCCCCATGCCTCTCCCTCTCTCCCCATGCCTCTCCCCATGCCTCTCCCCATGCCTCTCCCCATGCCTCTCCCCATGCCTCTCCCCATGCCTCTCCCCAGTCCTCTGTATGCGCTGCATGCATGCCGACATCACGTCCACTTGGCACTGTTCAATAATTCATCAGCGGTCCTGCGTATGTCTGCAGCCTGCTCCGCTGCTCTACTGCACTGCACTACTACATGACAATGCTGACCATGTGCCTGCAGAGAGAGAGAAAGAGAGAGAGAGAGAGAGAGAGAGAGAGAGCTCACACGCTCTTATTTTTAACCTCCAGAACTTGAGGTTCATGCTCTCCATTCTCCACAGCCTCAGCTATAACATCAGAGTCCCACTCTCTCTGTCTCCAAGAGCTCTACTCTCAGTGAGCCTGTTAACCAGCAGAGACGGACTGTTGCTCTGCCACTCTCTCTGTGCTAGTTCCCATGATTGATGAGGCTACAGTACAGTGAAGAGAGAGAGAGAGAGAGCGAAAGCGAGAGAGAATATATCCAGAAACATCGCTGGCTCTGTCCAGTAATATATGTGATGGATCTTCATATGGCTCATTGGGTACATCACCATTAGCTCCATATTCAACACAGGATGACTCCCACTGTGGGGTGGGTGACTAACTGGGACAACACAACCACAACAGCCTCCCAGGGTGGGAAGGAGCTTAGCTCACTGTTCTTCCCAGCACCATTCAGTCTTCACTGTATGTACAATTGTGTTTGTGCTATCATGCCAACTCCTTGTCATGCTTGGCTTAACAAGGACAGCAATTGAGTTGGCAAGAGCACAAACAGATCTGGGACCAGGCTACTGAACTTCTATTGTGCAGCCTCACACCACCGTCTCCATGACAACACTGGACAGCCATCACTGCACAGACAGCTGATCCTGTCCAGAGTCCAGAGTCCAGAGTCAGTCGCTCAATCTGCAGGGGATCTAAAGTCTGGTCTGCTTGCACCCCCCCCCCAACACACACACACACACACACACAGTGGACTCTCTTTGCACGGTGAAGTGTCCTGACCTTCAGTCGCACCTTAACACAGATGCCAGTGGGAACTGAAAAAAAAAAACACTCTGTTCAAACACTCCTGAAATGCAAATATTCTCCTCTCAAGTGAATTAACCAATTGCTGCAATGGTAGCGGAGCCTTTTTCATAGAATTACATTTCATTTGAATTAAAAGCAGCTCTGCAGCAGTAACTTGGAGAGCGGCTGAGGTTAAATCCCTCTTTAACAAAACAGAGTGCTCCTGTAGTCTGACAGAGTTCAGCCAACCCTTCCATAAATTACCTCTATTCCTGTGTGCACCAATTAGACAGCCTTAGACACATCCATATGAGCACCAGTGTGTGTGTGTATGTGTGTGTATAGTGTAGAGCAGAGAATAGAGCATGGTGTAGAGTAAAGTAGAGTGGAGCAGTATAGAGCAGAGTACAGCGTAGAGTATAGAGTAGAGCAGAGTATAGAGCAGAGTATAAAGTAGAGCAGAGTATAGAGTAGAGTATAGGGTATAGCGTAGAGTATAGAGTAGAGCAGAGTATAGAGTAGAGTATGGGGTATAGCGTAGAGTATAGTGTAGAGCAGAGAATAGAGCATGGTGTAGAGTAAAGTAGAGTGGAGCAGTATAGAGCAGAGTACAGAGTAGAGTATAGGGTATAGAGTAGAGCAGAGAATAGAGCATGGTGTAGAGTAAAGTAGAGTGGAGCAGTATAGAGCAGAGTACAGAGTAGAGTATAGGGTATAGAGTAGAGCAGAGAATAGAGCATGGTGTAGAGTAAAGTAGAGTGGAGCAGTATAGAGCAGAGTACAGAGTAGAGTATAGGGTATAGAGTAGAGCAGAGAATAGAGCATGGTGTAGAGTAAAGTAGAGTGGAGCAGTATAGAGCAGAGTACAGAGTAGAGTATAGGGTATAGAGTAGAGCAGAGAATAGTGCATGGTGTAGAATAAAGTAGAGTGGAGCAGTATAGAGCCGAGTACAGAGTATAGGGTATAGAGTAGAGCAGAGAATAGAGCATGGTGTAGAGTAAAGTGGAGTGGAGCAGTATAGAGCAGAGTACAGAGTATAGAGTAGAGCAGAGACTAGAGCATGGTGTAGAGTAAAGTGGAGTGGAGCAGTATAGAGCAGAGTACAGAGTATAGGGTATAGAGTAGAGCAGAGAATAGGGCATGGTGTAGAGTAAAGTAGAGTGGAGCAGTATAGAGCAGAGTACAGAGTAGAGTATAGGGTATAGAGTAGAGCAGAGAATAGAGCATGGTGTAGAGTAAAGTAGAGTGGAGCAGAGTACAGAGTATAGAGTAGAGCAGAGAATAGAGCATGGTGTAGAGTAAAGTGGAGTGGAGCAGTATAGAGCAGAGTACAGAGCAGAGTATAGGGTATAGAGTAGAGCAGAGAATAGAGCATGGTGTAGAGTAAAGTAGAGTGGAGCAGAGTACAGAGTATAGAGTAGAGCAGAGAATAGAGCATGGTGTAGAGTAAAGTGGAGTGGAGCTGTATAGAGCAGAGTACAGAGTAGAGTATAGAGCAGAGTATAAAGTAGAGCAGAGTATAGAGTAGAGTATAGAGTAGAGTATAGAGTAGAGCAGAGTATAGAGCAGAGTATAAACTAGAGCAGAGTATAGAGCATGGTGTAGAGTAAAGTGGAGTGGAGCAGTATAGAGCAGAGTATAGAGTAGAGTATAGAGTAGAGTATAGAGTAGAGCAGAGTATAGAGCAGAGTATAAACTAGAGCAGAGTATAGAGTAGAGTATAGGGTATAGAGTAGAGTATAGAGTAGAGCAGAGTATAGAGCAGAGTATAGAGTAGAGCAGAGAATAGAGCATGGTGTAGAGTAAAGTGGAGTGGAGTAGTATAGAGCAGAGTACAGAGTAGAGTATAGGGTATAGAGTAGAGCAGAGAATAGAGCATGGTGTAGAGTAAAGTAGAGTGGAGCAGTATAGAGCAGAGTACAGAGTAGAGTATAGGGTATAGAGTAGAGCAGAGAATAGTGCATGGTGTAAAGTAAAGTAGAGTGGAGCAGTATAGAGCCGAGTACAGAGTATAGGGTATAGAGTAGAGCAGAGAATAGAGCATGGTGTAGAGTAAAGTGGAGTGGAGCAGTATAGAGCAGAGTACAGAGTATAGAGTAGAGCAGAGAATAAAGCATGGTGTAGAGTAAAGTGGAGTGGAGCAGTATAGAGCAGAGTACAGAGTAGAGTATAGGGTATAGAGTAGAGCAGAGAATAGAGCATGGTGTAGAGTAAAGTAGAGTGGAGCAGTATAGAGCAGAGTACAGAGTAGAGTATAGGGTATAGAGTAGAGCAGAGAATAGAGCATGGTGTAGAGTAAAGTAGAGTGGAGCAGTATAGAGCAGAGTACAGAGTAGAGTATAGGGTATAGAGTAGAGTAGAGTATAGAGCAGATTATAAAGTAGAGTATGGAGTAGTGCAGAGTATAGAGCAGAGTACAGAGTATAGGATATAGAGTAGAGCAGAGAATAGAGCATGGTGTAGAGTAAAGTAGAGTGGAGCAGTATAGAGCAGAGTACAGAGTATAGGGTACAGAGTAGAGAGTAGAACAGAGTATAGAGCAGAGTATAAAGTAGAGCAGAGTATAGAGTAGTGCAGAGTATATAACAGAGTATAGGGAGAGTAGAGTATAGAGTAGAACAGAGAATAGAGTCGAGTATAGAGCAGAGTGTAGAGTATATGGTAGAGCAGAGTATAGAGTAGAGCAGTGTATATAGTAGAACAGAGTAGAACATAGTATAGAGTATATAGTAGAATATAGAGTAGAGCGGTGTAGTATAGAGTAGAGTAGAGCAGAGTAGAGTAGAGCAGAGCAAAGAGCAGTGTATAAAGTAGAGCAGAGTATCGAGCAGAGTATAACATTTGATTTGAGTATATAGTAGAGCATAGAGTATATACAGTTGAAGTCGGAAGTTTAAACTCAGTTTTTCACAATTCCTGACATTTAATCCTAGTAAAAATGTCCTGTCTTATGTCATTTAGGATCACCACTTTGTCTTAAGAATGTGAAATGTCAGAATAATAGTAGAGAGAATGATTTATTTCAGCTTTTTAATTCATTCATCACATTCCCAGTGGATCAGAAGTTTACATACACTCAATTAGTATTTCGTAGCATTGCCTTTAAATTGTTTAACATGGGTCAAACGTTTCGGGTAGCCCTCCACAAGCTTCGCACAATAAATTGGGTGAATTTTGACCCATTCCTCCTGACAGAGCTGGTGTAACTGAGTCAGGTTTGTAGGCCTCCTTGCTCACACACGCTTTTCCAGTTCTGCCCACACATTTTCTATAGGATTGAGGTCAGGGCTTTGTGATGGCCACTCCAATACCTTGACTTTGTTGTACTTAAGCCATTTTGCCACAACTTTGGAAGACCTACTTGGGGTCATTGTCAATTTGGTAGACCCATTTGCGACCAAGCTTTAACTTCCTGACTGATGTTGCTTCAAAATATCCACATAATTTCCCTCCCTCATGATGCCATCTATTTTGTGAAGTGCACCAGGCCCTCCTGCAGCAAAGCACCCCCACAACATGATGCTTGCCAACCCCGTGTTTCATGGTTGGGATGGTGTTCTTCGGCTTGCAAGCCTCCCCCTTTTTCCTCCAAACATAAAAATGGTCATTATGGCCAAACAATTCTATTTTTGTTTCATCAGACCAGAGGACATTTCTCCAAAAAGTACCATCTTTGTCCCCATGTGCAGTTGCAAACCTTAGTCTGGCTTTTTTATGGCGGTTTTGGAGCAGTGGCTTCTTCCTTGCTGAGCGGTCTTTCAGGTTATGTCGATATAGGACTCGTTTAACTGTGTATATAGATACTTTTCTACCTGTTTCCTCCAGCATCTTCACAAGGTCCTTTGCTGTTGTTCTGGGATTGATTTTCTCTTTTCGCGTTTATCTCTAGGAGACAGAACACCTCTCCTTCCTGAGCGGTATGATGGCTGCGAGGTCCCATGGTGTTTATGGTTGCGTACTATTGTTTGTACAGATGAACGTGGTACCTTCAGGCGTTTGGAAATTGCTCACAAGGATGAACCAGACTTGTGGAGGTCTAAAATGTATTTTCTGACATCTTGGCTGATTTCTTTTGATTTTTCCATGATGTCAAGCAAAGAGGCACTGAGTTTGAAGGTAGGCCTTGAAATACATCCACAGGTACACCTCCAATTGACTCAAATGATGTCAAATAGCCTATCTGGAATTTTCCAAATTTTTAAAGGCACAGTAACGTAGTCTATGTAAACTTCTGACCCACTGGAATTGTGATACAATGAATTATAAGTGAACTAATCTGTCTGTAAACAATTGTTGGGAAAAGGACTTGTGTCATGTCATGCACAAAGTAGATGTCCTAACCAACTTGTTAACAAACTATAGTTTTGGCAAGAAATTTGTGGAGTGGTTGAAAAATTAGTTTTAATGACTCCAACCTTAGTGTATTTAAACTTCCGACTTCAACTGTAGTAGAGTATAGAGTAGAACAGTGTATAGAGTAGAGTATATAGTAGAGTGGTGTGTAGAGTAGAGTATAGAGTAGAGTAGAGTATAGAGCAGAGTATAGGGTATATAGTAGAGTTTAGAGTATAGAGTAGAGCATTGAGTATACAGTAGAGTATAGCAGTGTATAGAGTAGAGTAGATTATAGAGTAAAGTATAGAGCAGAGAAGAGTATAGAGTAGAGCAGAGTATACGGTAGAGCATAGCAAAGAAGAGCAGTGTATAGAGTAGAGTAGAGCAGAGTATAGAGCAGAGCAGAGTACAGAGTAGAGCAGGGTATAGAGCAGAGTAGAGCAGAGTATAGTGTAGAGCAGAGCCCAGAGTAGTGTAGAGCAGAGTATTGAGTAGAGTAGAGTGGAGTATAGCGTGGAGTGGAGTATAGAGTAGAGCAGAGAGCAGAGTAGAGCAGAGTAAAGAGTAGAGGGGTGTATTGAGTAGAGTAGAGTAAGGCATAGACCAGAGTAGAGCCGAGTATAGAGTAGAGTAGAGTGGAGTATAGAGTCGAGTGGAGCAGAGTATAGAGTAGAGTAGAGTGGTGCAGAACATCACTCATTCATATATCTTTATGTACATATTCTTTATCCCCTTACACTTGTGTCTATAAGGTAGTAGTTTTGGAATTGTTAGCTAGATTACTTGTTGGTTATTACTGCATTGTCGGAACTAGAAGCACAAGTATTTCGCTACGCTCGCATGAACATCTGCTAACCATGTGTATGTGACAAATCAAATTTGATTTGATTTGATTTGAGAACAGAGTATAGAGCAGAGCCCTCCACTCCACT
This sequence comes from Oncorhynchus keta, assembly GCF_023373465.1. Taxonomy (NCBI): domain Eukaryota; kingdom Metazoa; phylum Chordata; class Actinopteri; order Salmoniformes; family Salmonidae; genus Oncorhynchus; species Oncorhynchus keta. Next base: position 75,443,791 of record NC_068434.1, on the reverse strand, counting down.
CAGCCCCAGCCACTCAGCCAGAAGGAAGGAAACGAAACCTACACACCAGGGCAGCCGGCCCAGGCCAGCAAAGTCCTCTGATGTCACAGAGGAGATATTCCCCAAACCCCACCTACTCACCCACTGACTGACCCACCCACCCACCCACCCATCCACCCACCCACCGCCACACATTTCCACTGCTGCCTTTCAGCTCCACCACCCCACCCACTCCACACCATAACAACATTAGCTGTCTGTTCACCATGAAAAGAAGGTCAGTGGATCCTGTGTCTCTCTCAGCTGCAGCCTCTGTACTGATTTAGTTAGCCTACATTGTGCTGCAGCGCTGAGGAGTCGTCTCCCTAGTCGACAGCTGCTATACTAACCCTGTCTGTCTCTGACTCTCTGATAGACAATCTAACAGATCCTGTGTTACGACTGCTGGCTGACAGCTTCATCTCCACCAACGGGAAACAAGGATACGTGTAGGCGTGCAATAAACGCCATGCACCCACCATGCACCCACTTCCTCACCACACAAACAGCTTACCGTGCTATATATAGATACACTCCTTTCTATCTGAGACAGCCATCCCACTCGTTTGGGTAGCAGGAGTCTCACGTAGATTACCATTATAGCTGATCCAGCATAAGATAAACAGCCAGAACAGAGCTCAGCCATGGATTCACCAACCAGTTCTGTGGATGGAGGGAGGCCAGAGATTTCTCTCCAAAATACTCTAGGCGATTAATTAACAAAAACACACATTTTTGAGGAAAATGGTATGCCTGCCTACTGGATCATAATAAGTGGGACCACAGCAGGCTAAGAGGAAACGGCAGAGTTAATTGCCTTCCATACGTGCCCATAATGCCCTATGAAGATTCAGAGACCTTGACTTCCAAATCAAGAGCTTGAGCTTCTCTAATGAGAAAATGTAGATTAAATGGTAAGAAAACTTAGAAAAATGATGCAAATATCTGCAACTTTATAATATCCCCCAATCCCAATACAGCTCCCCTCTCAGCCAATTCTGGCCAATTCCAGCACCTGGTCGCACTGACACAGCGTTAGAGGGACACACACTATGGCTGGGCCCAAGGAAGGGTAGGACCAGGACTCTGTGGAGGAGAGGCCCAGTAAGGGGTAGGGGAGACAGGGTAGTAGGGGTAGGGTAGGACCAGGACACTGTGGAGGAGAGGTCCAGGAAGGGGTAGGGGAGACGGGGTAGTAGGGGTAGGGTAGGACCAGGACACTGTGGAGGAGAGGTCCAGTAAGAGGTAGGGGAGATGGGGTAGTAGGCGTAGGACCAGGACACAGTGGAGGAAAGGTCCAGTAAGGGGTAGGGGAGACGGGGTAGTAGGGTTGGACCAGGACACTGTGGAGGAGAAGTCCAGTAAGGGATAGGGGAGACGGGGTAGTAGGGGTAGGACCAGGACACTGTGGAGGAGAGCTCCAGTAAGGGGTAGGGGAGACGAGGTAGTAGGGGTAGGGTAGGACCAGGACACTGTGGAGGAGAGATCCAGTAAGCGGTAGGGGAGACAGGGTAGTAGGGGTAGGGTAGGACCAGGACACTGTGGAGGAGAGGTCCAGTAAGGGGTAGGGAAGATGGGGTAGTAGGGGTAGGGTAGGACTAGGACACTGTGGAGGAGAGGTCCAGTAAGGGGTAGGAGGGACAGGGTAGTAGGGGTCGGGTAGGACCAGGACACTGTGGAGGAGAGGTCCAGTAAGCGGTGGGGGAGACAGGGTAGTAGGGGTAGGGTAGGACCAGGACACTGTGGAGGAGAGGTCCAGTAAGGGGTAGGGGAGATAGTAGGGTTCCAGGTCCAAGTGCAGCCATTTCAATTAACAATACCATTAAACTCAGGCCAGACCACCTAGAGTAGACTCTAGAAATAACCACTGACAGGGTGGTACTTGGTCAACCCCCCAGTCCTGCCTGCCAACCCTTGATAAAGATGTATGGACCAGCCACCACCACAACTTTACCTTCATTTACAGTACCTGCACAACAGCAGTCAGCCATAACACAAATAACTGCTAATCGTACATGTTTTGGAAGTATGCAGGACTTGATGACTGCATACAAATACAGGTGATGAACTGAACTGCCTTTTCATGTGCATTGATTTATGGGAGAGTTGAACCAGTGCCTGCTCAAAGCAGATCCCAGTGAGGCCTGGCGCTTTAACTCCAGACCTGCTTAAGCCCTCTCATTTGTTTCTAGAAGTGCAGCAACAGAACTCCACCCTTGAAGTAGAGCTGTTCCAGGGATTTGCATAGTCAGGCTTTCCCTAGATTCTCCTTCATTCCCCAGCTTATCATGGATGTGAATGGCGAACTAGACTGGCCCATTATACTGGCTGTTATAGGGGTAGTCTACACTATCGTACTGGTCACTGCTTCCATTAGGGGTGTTAGGTACAGTCATGTTGAGAGTTCACTAGGATGAGAGCCACTAGCCACAGTTGGCCATTCAAAAAAATGGGCCCACAAACATCCAGCTTTGTTGTCTCTTTAGGGTCAAAGTCCATTGATAAGGTTGTGTGTGCAAAGCACATGGTGTACTTTTCAGAATATAGTCCATCTGAGTTCATCTTATCTCTGTCCCCACCAGAGTTTTTACACCGAGCCGTCCTCTAAAACTGCCTCACTTGTGGAACTGCTCAGAGTAAATAAACACCTGTGAACATTGAGTTTCATTTGTGTCAGTCAGGCAGCTGTAGACTTACACCACTCCCTTAGCCATCCCCTTCCTGTTCCCCTGCCCTCCCTTGTCCTACAGGGTTAACCTCTGCTGAACCTGGGGGACTGTCCAGGGGCCGAATGGCCTCCGGTAGCCGTCAGTAATCAGACATCACCCAGCACAAATAGCCACCATTAAGGGTTAACATGAAGCAGATGGGAGCGTAGGAGTTCTGCTTGTCCAATATTACCGTCTGCTCTACTCCATCCCTCTCCTCACCTTCATGTGTGACTTCATCCCACTGGAGAGTTCCAGCCAAGAACAATTTGTTGTGTGTGTGAGTAAGTGAGAGAAAGAGACGGAGAGAGGGAGAGTGAGCACGAGAGAGAAAGTGAAAGACCTCCACTTCCTGGGGAAAAACCCACTTGTCCCATGAGCTCATGCAAACCAGAAAGGTCAAATATTCAATAACTAATACACATGAAGAGGGAGAGCACAGCAGCACACAATGGGTCCACCGCCTTAAAAGGGCGCCAGGGACCTCACCCCTCAGGCTGCAGGAAGCCTCTATCTACTGTAAATGTTATTACACTGCTTCAATAAAAAAACATAAAGTTGAAATGTTTTAGGTGTACTGAAAACGCTTCTACTATTCCTCATAAATAATCACCACATCACATCTCACCACATTTGAGGTGGTGGCTAGGGCTTTAGCATCTGGAATTATTTCATCTGATTGAATTCTTCCTTGGTCTCAGTGAGCAGAAACTAGTGCCAATATCCAGCATTACCTGTTGTTTTATCATATCTCAAAACTCATATCTAACCCAACTGAGCAAAGAGAGGAAAGTTCCAGAATGATTCTGAACAAATGAAGCGAATGAAATGAATTGTCCACAACGCCCCCAGCCTGTCATCCTCCCAATGGCCAGATTAGAACAGATCCCCTGGCCCCTGCCTCTGCCAGGGCCTCTCATTCAGCAGCCCACGCCCAGGCCCCACCCCAGCAGAGGAGCCCCCCACCTCAGATACCAACATCTATTTAGCTCCCAAATAGATGTTCTCACTGCACTGGAGCCAGTTCCAGGGGAACGACTAGCTAACTGGCTCTCCATAGTTAGAGCCTTCTTCACCCCTGTGCTCAGGTCTCATACTGTGTACATATACAATTACACAGCAGCCCTCTGTCAGTCTACTGAGGCCTCTGCTCTGGTCTCACCCCACAAACAGCTCTGGACTGGATAATAGCGAGGTTACCATCAATTAGAGAATCATCTTAGATTAGCATCATTTAGAGTCTGAGAGGCTGAATGGCCTCCTCTGTGTCAAGACTAGGTCAGGTTGCCTGGGGGCTCTCTGGAACAGGAGTCATGACTTTCCACCAAACGGAAAAGAACACAGACACGCACAAACACACGCCACAGCAGTAGCAACGTTTCACCTCAAACACGAGACAGAGTAGCTTTATGGCATGAAACTACATGGGTAATAAAATCATATGTTCTGGCCTTGGTCTGAAAGTCCTATGTGGTCCTGGTACTGTACACCATAAAGAGCATAGCAACAAGGAGAGTGTTCCTGCTGAGTCTAAAGCAGGGAGGGAAATGTTGATCAAGTCCGCTGAGCCAACCAGGCGCTCCTCTGCCCTCCATGGCATTATAACTTCAATCGGCAGGCTAAATATCACTGTGTGCTGGACTTTCACTGCTTTTGAACCCACTCAAAGGGCGCCATCAAAGAGGAGCCAGTAAAAGGCCTTTCTTCCCCGTCTGGCCACCAGAGCTCAAAGCATTCAGAATCCACAGCCAACTTAACATGTTCACTGGGACCAGACCACACCACTACCTCATCTCTTTCTTAACCCCAGTTTCTGGTCATGTTTTCTCATCACAAGGCACCATTTTAGATACAGTAGAAAGCCACAGAGTTATTCGAGCAGTGTGCAGTAAAAAGCTGTGTGAACGAGCCTAGTTTCTGTTCCAGCAGGTCATGTGATGTTACCAATGTCCCCTTCCCCCCATTAAGCTAGCCTTAAGCCTAACCATTGTGGTGGTGTTGATGTAGCCTTCTCTGTGGCCTTCGGTAGTTTGTTATGAGGGGCAGAAAAAACAAATTGATATTTGTGAGTCTAACTTTCTCACTCATAATTATTCAGATTCATTCAGGACTATCTATAATCATGGTGGCATCCACATGAATGTAATAGTGTTTAGAAACATATTCTATTCTTCTTATACAATGAAACTAACGTGACACAATACATTATTTACCATTATTATAATTATAATAATCTGAAACACAACCAAAACAAACAGGAAATGCATCCAACATGTTTGTAGAGTCATAAGCTTGATGTAATCATTACGTGCTAGGAATATGGGACCAAATACTCAACTTGACTACTTTAATACACAAGTGGATTTGTCCCAATACTTTTATAAAAAGTGCTGTAATTTCTTAGCGGTTAACCTGATATGGATGAAAATACCCTCAAATTACAGTGGACAGTCTGCACTTTAACATGTATCATTTCAAATCCACAGTTCTGGAGTACAGAGCCAAAGCAACAACACATTGTCACTGTCCCAATCTTTTTAGAGCTCACTGTATGTGGTGGCTGAAACAAAGCACTAACAGAAAAGAGTGTGGTGATAGCTGGCTCTAAAGTTCCCACAGTAAGAGCGACTCAGCGAGAGATGGCCATGATGTGTTATTGTTGTCTCAATGAACAACCTGTGCCACAGTTCTGACACAGGTCTGGTATGGGATGAGGACACTAGGGAAAGGAAAGGGGGATACAACTGAATGCCTTCAACTGAAATGTGTCTTCCGCATTAAACCCAACCCCTCTGACTAGGCTTGTTTATTATGAGTGAGAGATGGGTACAGAGATTTGAGATGGGTACATAATACTGATAAGCCCTCATAAAGCTGCATCTGATAGGACAGAGGGTTGTTTTCCTACTACAGGAAGTAGGACAGTCTATGAGCTTACGGGTTGCTGTAGAAGAGATGCACAGAGAGTCAGGGGTCAGTTATGGCCAGTCAGCCATGTCGTGAGTAAAAACCATGACTGGGACCCAGGACAGGGCCTCTCCTGACCACCCCAGCTCAAACACACACCGCCCTGTGTCCTCCACCTAGCACCCAACCACCCACGTTGTTCTTATTCCACTTTCATTTACTAGTAGTAATATCAGGTATGACATGTATCCTACTTCACAGTACAGCTCCTGTTACAGATTCATCTCCCTCCATCTGCTGTAGTAGCGCTCCATGTATTTGCATTAGTGGTGTTTCTCCAGATGGTAAGCTTTGCAGAGGGTGATATGTCAGGAGGAATAAGGCTTCTCCTTGGCAGCGTGTGGGAAACGCAGCACCATTACCGTTTTAGGCCACCAGTCACACAACACAGACAGTGGAAATGTTATTACCTCAGCAGGCAGTTCCTCATAAATAAGAGCTAATGGACGTCACTCTCCTGCTCCCAGCCCCAAGGCCCAGGGCAGACAGACAGGCAGGCCTCCCCCACATAGACCTAGCCCAGCCGCCCACCGGCCTCATAAGCCCTTACGTAACAACATGATAAATATAGGTGATATATTTCACTTCCACAAACCGTTCCCGTTGAGGGAAGTGGATATGGCTTGAGCTAAATCAAACAAAGAAGTGAGGCCCTCAAGTCCCTTTTAGTCATGTTTAAATCCAGAAACAATTAGCTTGATTGGGCTGTTTGTTGTAGTAAGACAGCTAAGACTGTCTTACTCGGCCACTTTAAATTGCATCTGGAATCAGGTTGAGGGGAGGATAAAGGAACATGTTGCAGTTATACATACCAAACATTTATGAAACACACTTGTTAGACGGCTGTTGACTTGGTGTGAGCTTGCTTGTGCCAACTAAACATTCTCGTTAATTTGTGTTTATTGAGACAAACTGGTGCCGAGTACATATTAGGAGCCACAACCAGTGACCCTGTCTCTCTTAGCAGCCACAGAACAGCAGCTGAGCCTCCCACTAGTCCCCACTGCCATTTCTTTCTACCTACCCCTTGAAAACTGATTACAGATCAGCTATCTATATCCCATCTGGAACCTTAACCATTAACCTAAACCACAAGATAGGACCAGTTGTTAAGGGTATAATGAGGCCACATGCCTGCTCACCCACTGTCATCAGCACAGATGGGGAGTCATTCATGCTGCACTCCTCACCTGTTGAGAGGGGTTGATCCTTCCCTTCCCTTCCCTTCCCTTCTCTTCCCCCTTCCCTTCTCCCTTCTCCCTTCTCCCTTCCCCCTTCTCCCTTCCCCTTCCCTCTCTCCCCCTTCTCCCTTCCCCTTCCCTCTCTCCCCCTTCTCTCTCCCCCTCCCCTCTCTCCCCTTCCCCCTTCCCTTCCCCTCCCTTCCCTTCCCTTCCCCTCCCTTCTCTCCCCCTGTTGGACAGCAGGTGCCCAGCAGTAATGAGTCAGTCTCAGCTCAGCCTCAGCTGTCTGCAGACAGCCAGCAGCCTGCCCAGACAGTGCCAACTGTCAGCCAGCCCAGAACCTGCCTAAGCCTAGCCAAGGCCCCAGGGTAGGGCAGCCAGTGATGGGACGTCCGAGAACCAGGCTCTCAGTGACACACCATTAGTCTGCCTGTCCGTCCCCATCCCCCTAGGAACAGACTCAGGGGTTTTAGTCCCAGGAGTGGACAGACACGTTTTAACAGACAAGCCTTTGGTTTGGTCAGCTAGCAGCAAATCAAATTTTATTTGTCACATACACATGGTTAGCAGATGTTAATGCGAGTGTAGCGAAATGCTTGTGCTTCTAGTTCCGACAATGCAGTAAAAATCACCGAGTAATCTAACCTAACAATTCACAACAACTACCTTATACACACAAGTGTAAAGGGATGAAGAATATGTACATAAAGATATATGAATGAGTGATGGTAGAGAACGGCATAGGCAAGATGTAGTAGATGGTATCGAGTACAGTATATACATATGAGATGAGTAATGTGGGGTATGTAAACATTATATTAAGTGGCATTGTTTAAAGTGGCTAGTTATACATGTTTTACATCTATTTTTCCAATATTAAAGTGGCTGGAGTTGAGTCAGTATGTTGGCAGCAGCCACTCAATGTTAGTGGTGGCTGTTTAACAGTCTGATGGCCTTGAGATAGAAGCTGAACAGGCAGTGGCTCGGGTGGTTGTGTCCTTGATGATCTTTATGGGCTTCCTGTGACATCGGGTGGTGTAGGTGTCCTGGAGGGCAGGTAGTTTGCCCCCGGTGATGCGTTGTGCAGACCTCACTACCCTCTGGAGAGCCTTACGGTTGTGGGTGGAGCAGTTGCCGTACCAGGGGGTGATACAGCCCGACAGGATGCTCTCGATTGTGCATCTGTAAAAGTTTGTGAGTGCTTTTGGTGACAAGCCGAATTTCTTCAGCCTCCTGAGGTTCTCATTTACTTCCGGCGCCGACAGATATGGCCGCCTCGCTTTGCGTTCCTAGGAAACTATGCAGTATTTTTTTTTTTTTATGTTTTATTTTATTTTTGTTATTTCTTACATTGGTACCCCAGGTAATCTTAGGATTTAATACATACAGTCGGGAGGAACTACTGAATATAAGCGGTAACGTCAACTCACCATCATTACGACCAGGAATACAACTTTCCCGAAGCGGATCCTGTGTTTTGCCCACCACCTAGGACAATGGATCGGATTCCAGCTGGCGAACCAAAACAACGATGCCGTAAAAGGGGCAGACGAAGCGGTCTTCTGGTCAGGCTCCGGAGACGGGCACATCGCGCACCGCTCCGAGCATACTACTCACCAATGGCCAGTCTCTTGACAACAAGGTTGATGAAATCCGAGCAAGGGTAGCATTCCAGAGAGACATAAGTGACTGTAAAGTTCTTTGCTTCACGGAAACATGGCTCACTTGAGACACGCTATCGTAGTCGGTACAGCCAGCTGGTTTCTTCAAGCATCGCGCCGACAGAAACAAGAAGAGGGGCCTTGTGATTAACGAGACGTGATGTGATCATAACAACATACAGGAACTCAAGTCCTTCTGTTCAACTGTCTTAGAATTCCTCACAATCAAATGTCGACCGCATTATCTACCAAGATAATTCTCTTCAATTATAATCACAGCCACAAGCAGACACAGCCCCAAGCAGACACATCGATGGCCCTGAACAAACTTTATTTGACTCTGGAAACCACATATCCTGAGGCTGCATTCATTGTAGCTGGGGATTTTAACAAGGCTAATCTGAAAACAAGACTCCCTAAATTCTATCAGCATATCGATTGCTACCAGGGCTGGTAAAACCCTGGATCATTGTTATTCTAACTTCCGCGACGCATATAAGGCCCTCCCCCGCCCTCCTTTCAGAAAAGCTGACCACGACTCAATTTTGTTGCTCCCAGCCTATAGACAGAGACTAAAACAGGAAACTCTCGCGCTCAGGTCTGTTCAACGCTGGTCCGACCAATCTGATTCCACGCTTCAAGATTGTTTCGATCACGTGGATATGGGATATGTTCCACATTGAGTCAAACAACAACATTGATGAATACGCTGATTCGGTGAACGAGTTTAGTAGCAAGTGCATCGGTGATGTCATACCCACAGCAACAATTAAAACATTCCCAAACCAGAAACCGTGGATTAAATGGCAGAATTTGCGCAAAACTGAAAGCAAGAACCACTGTTTTTAACCAGGGCAAGGTGACCGGAAACATGACCGAATACAAACAGTGTAGCTATTCCCTCCGCAAGGCAATCAAACAAGCTAAGCATCAAGCATCGGTATAGAGACAAAGTAGAGTAGCAATTCAACGGCTCAATCACGGATTACAAAAAGAAAACCAGCCCCTTCGCGGACCAGGATGTCTTGCTCCCAGACAGACTAAACAACTTCTTTGCTCGCTTTGAGGACAATACAGTGCCACTGACACGGCCCGCTACCAAAACCTGCGGGCTCTCCTTCACAGCAGCCGACGTGAGCAAAACAATTAAACGTGTTAACCCTCGCAAGGCTGCAGGCCCAGACGGCATCCCCAGCCGCGTCCTCAGAGCATGCGCAGACCAGCTGGCTGGTGTGTTTACGGACATATTATTCAATCAATCCTTATCCCAGTCTGCTGTTCCCACATGCTTCAAGAGGGCCACCATTGTTCCTGTTCCCAAGACAGCTAAGGTAACTGAGCTAAACGACCACCGCCGCGTAGCACTCACTTCCGTCATCATGAAGTGCTTTGAGAGACTAGTCAGATCGGAGATTCATATAACAACAAGATGACTATGGGAAAATGCCATGCTGTGAAGCTCCTCACTTCTCTAGCTCTACACAGACATTGATTTTATTACACCCACATGGGAAACGGACTGTAAAGAGGCACAGTGAAATCCCTCCCTGTACAATGTCTAGATGGGAAATAACAGTGATACGGGAGTGACATGGCACTCTCTCTACAATACCCACAGTGAAAAATGACTTCTATAGACACATGATAATGAGGGACAAATGGCGCATGGATTCTGCGAAACAATACCAAAACAAATTGACTAAGGAGTATCCTCTGTGCCTAGTATAAAAGCCTTTTAGTCAGATTGGCTGCATGGGGTTGAGAGATATGGGGGCATGAGCTTCACAGCATGGCATTTCGCCATAGATATCTTGTTGTTATATGAATCTTCGATGTGAGGAATGATACGGTCACAGTGAAACAGGCCTCAGCAGTGGAATGAATAGAGAAGGAGATTATCAAAGACAACACGTGCAGCTTCCCAAGTACCCACACTTCTCTTCTCTCTGTCAGTATCTCTCACCTGGGTGACAGGCAGCCAGCAGGGACCAACAGCCTGAGATGATCTGTGATTCAGACAGGAGGTGCATTTGACAAGCCTAACTCGATGTGATAAGCAAACTATTAATAATTCAATTAACAGACTGCACACGAGTCGGGAGTGAGGAATGATGAGTAAACACAGGTTTAGATTTTTAGTCAAATTGCAGTGTTGGGCTGGAGGGAGTATGTTTCAGCATGCTCTGCAGTATTGCCTCTGACACTGCAGCATACATTACATTAGTTCTCAACTGCACACATAAAGCAAGCAAACATCAGAAGGAATGCTAGGAATTCCTCCTATTGTGATCAGTGATTATCATGATTAGCCTTGTCTACATTTGTTCGGATAGGGACCGATGCAATTATTGTTTTGACGATGGCTGTGCCTTTTTAATGCCCGTTTGGGATTGTATCTTTCCGTAATGCAAACCGTTACTCATATACTGGGGGACCAAACTGAACAACCCTACATCAAGGCTCTAGCATCTTTTATTTTTTAAACAACAAAGAGAGCTTGATCCAGTGAATTCCTGAAACAGTCATTATGCCTAATCCACAGTGACATTGTCCCAGAGAGACTGCTGTACTCAGAGGTTGGGGAGAGAAAATGAAATCAAAACAAACAGGAGGGATAATAGAAGCTGTGGGTTCTTCTCCTTTAACTGCCACTGCTAACTGCCACTGCTGTTTGTTGTTGGAGCCATCCGTTACACGATGTCTCCAGGCCACAGTTGTCTCAGACACTCAGAAACACAGTCAGTCATGAATAGGGTGCCATTTGGGACCCAGATCAGATCTATCCAAATCAAACAAACAGAACCAGTATAACGTGCTGTGGTGAGATCAGGGACCAGACTGACTGGAATGCTGTGGTACTGTTGACACAAGGCATTTTAGGCAGATCAGATCATGATTTTTGCAAGATGATAGTCAAATGTTATGGCAACAATAGCCTGTGGCTAATATGGACAACTATGGCCTCTACGGACAGATTTGAGAAGAAAACAAAAGCCATGTCTAATCTAATGTTTCTCAAAACCAACCCACTCAGGGCATCCCCACTGAGCGCAAATTAAACACGTCAATATATCATATAACTATGACTAAACAAATGGGCTGCAATAGCTGCAGTATAGCAAACCAAACAGCCTGGCAGATCTGACACAAATTTTTGTTGAGAGTAAATAAAAGGCAGAGACATATAGGGATACAGACAGACACATATTTTATGTTCTAACAGATCAAGAGAGGGGGGGTGAGACCAATTGCCTCTCTCTGGATCAGGCAGAAGCCAAGGGCTCTTGGAGTCTCAAGGCCGACTGACAGGCATCCACGTCATACCATAGAGTCTAGACCAGGGATGGGCAACTCCAGTCCTCGTAGGCCTGATTGATGTCACACTTTTGCCCCAACCCCAGTTAACACACCCAGTTCCAATAATCAACTAATCATCATCTCCAGATTACAACGCAATTAGTTTAAATCAGCTGTGTTTGCTAGGGAAAAGTGTGACAACTCCGGCCCCCGGGAAATGAGGTAAGAGAAGGGAGGTAAGGCAATAAACAGGCCACGGTGACAAAGTAATTACAATATACCAATTAAACACTGGAGTGATAGATGTGCAGAAGATGAATGTGCAAGTAGAGATACTGGGGTGCAAAGGAGCAAGATAAATGAATAAATAAATACAGTATGGGGATGAGGTAGTTGGATATGTTATTTACAGATGGGCTATGTGCAGGTGCAGTGATCTGTGAGCTGCTCTGTCAGCTGGTGCTTAAGGCTAGTGAGGGAGATATGGGTCTCCAGCTTCAGGATTTTTGCAGTTCTTTCCAGTAATTGGCAGCATAGAACTGAAAGGAAAGGTGGCTGAAGGAGGATCAGTAGATCAGTGGTTCCCAAACTTTTATAGTCCCGTACCCCTTCAAACATTCCTGCAGCTGTGACCTCCTCTAGCACCAGGGTCAGCGGACTCTCAAATGTTGTTTTTTGCCATCATTGTAAGCCTGCCACACACACGATACATATATTAAACATAAGAATGAGTTTTTGTCACAACCCAGCTCGTGGGAAGTAACAAAGAGCTCTTACAGGACCAGGGCACAAAAAATAACAATCAATAATTTTGCTCTTTATTTAACCATCTTACATATAAAAACTTATTTATTCATCAAAAATTGTGAATAACTCACCACAGGTTAATGAGAAGGCTGTGCTTGAAAGGATACACAGAACTCTGCAATGTTGGGTTGTATTAGAGAGAGTCTCAGTCTTAAATCATTTTCCACACACAGTCTGCGCCTGTATTTAGTTCATGCTAGTGAGGGCCGAGAATCCACTCTCACATAGGTACAAGTTTGCATAGGACATCAGTGTCTTAACAGTGCGATTTGCCAAGGCAGGATACTCTGAGCGCAGCCCAATCCAGAAATCTGGCAGCGGCTCCTGATTAAATTAAATTTTCACAGAACCGCTTGTTGCAATTTCGATGAGGCTCTCTTGTTCAGATATCGGTAAGTGGACTGGAGGCAGGGCATGAAAGGGATAACGAATCCAGTTGTTTGTGTCATCTGTTTCGGGAAAGTTACCTGCATAATTGCACACCCAATTCACTTAGGTGCTTCGCTATATCACATTTGACATTGTTCGTAAGCTTGAGTTAATTTGCCCACAAAGAAAATCAAACAATGATGGAAAGACCTGTGTGGTCCTTGTTAATGCAGACAGAGAAGAGCTCCAACTTCTTAATCATAGCCTCAATTTTATCCTGCACATTGAATATAGTTGTGGAGAGTCCCTGTGATCCTAGATTCAGATCATTCAGGTGAGAAAAATCATCACCCAGATAGGCGAGTCGTGTGAGAAACCAGTCACCATGCAAGCGGTCAGACAAGTGAAAATTTTAGTCAGTAAAGAAAACTTGAAGATCGTCTCACCAATTTTAAAAAACGTGTCAATACTTTGCCCCTTGATAACCAGCGCACTTCTGTATGTTGTAAAATCGTTACATGATCGCTGCCCATAGCATTGCAGAGTGTAGAAAATACACGAGAGTTCAGGGGCCTTACTTTAACAAAGGTAACCATTTTCACTGTACTGTCCAAAACGTCTTTCAAGCTGTCAGGCATTTCCTTGGCAGCAAAAGCCTCTCGGTGGATGCTGCAGTGTACCCAAGTGGTGTAGGGAACAACTGCTTGCACGCGCGTTACCACTCCACTAGGTCTCCCTGTCATGGCTTTTGCGCCATCAGTACAGATATAGGCATGAGCAGCCGCTATGTTCGGCTATAAATATAAATGGACTGTTTAAAAATGTGAATCACATTTTATTTGGCGTAGCCCCGACGCTATTGCGCATACCCCAGTTTGGGAATACCTGCTCTAGATAGCTAATGTCCCAGGAGGGGTTGCTGCTGAGACATCCTTTTAAACCAATTCCTGTCTGGGGAAGTGCTGTGTCACATACACCCACAGCCTCACCATGTCATATACTGGACAAAAATATAAAAACGCAACATGCAACAATTACAGTTCATATAAGGAAATCAGTCAATTGAAATCAATTCATTAGGACCTAATCTATGGATTTCACATGACTGGGCAGGGGTGCAGCCATGGGTGGGCCTGGGAGGGCTTAGGCCCACCCACTGGGGAGCCAGGCCCAGCCAATCAGAATGAGTTTTTCACCATTAAAGGGCTTTATTACTGACAGAAATACTTCTCAGTTTCATCCAATGTCCGGGTGGCTGGTGTCAGACGATCCAGCAGGTGAAGAAGCCGGATTTGTAGGTCCTGGGCTGAAGTGGTTACATGTGGTCTGTGGTTGTGAGGCCCTTTGGATGTACTGACAAATTCTCTAAAATTATTATGCATTATGCAGCTTATGGTAAAGAAATTAACATTCAATTCTCTGGCATCAGGTTTGATGGACATTCCTGCAGTCAGCATGCCAATTGCACGCTCCCTCAAAACTTGAGACATCTGTGGCATTGTAGCATCTGTGGCACTGTACATTTTAGAGTGGCCTTTTATTGTCATCAGCACAAGGTGAATCTGTGTAATGATCGTGCTGTTTAAATCAGCTACTTGATTTACCACACCTGGCAAGTGGATGGATTATCTTTCCAAGGGAGAAATGCTCTCTAACAGGGATGTAAACAAATTTGTGCACCAAAATTGAGAGAAATAAGCTTTTTGTGTGTATGGAACATTTCTGGGATCTTTTATTTCAGCTCATGAAACATAGGACCAACACTCTACATGCTGCGTTGATATTTGTGTTCAGTATAGATCAGGGGTAGACAACCCTGGTCCTGGAGGACAACATGTATTTGAAAACTAGGTGTGTTGAATTTAGGCACTGAACTGTTTAATTAGCTCAATTGGTCAGGTTGTCTTGCCGTACATGCGGGACTACAAGAACAGGGCTGTCATAGATGATAGAGGTCTGAGAGGGGCCCATGCCTCCATATCTTATGTGAACAGTCAACCAAGTCAAAGCTCAATATGTGAGAAAGTTACAGTTACAGACCAAAGTTCACACAAGCAGATTGTGTTAAAGATGATGTGACACACATTACTTTTCCTCTTGTCACTCTTTGATATTCCCTGTTTCAATGTGACTCTATGGATCGGGCCAAATGAGAGGAGGCTGGTAAGCATAAGTGACAGATCCTCCAGCAGATGTCATTTGTGTGAGCTTGGAGATGGGAGGCATATGTTCCCTGTGTCCGTGCAGACCATGAACATTTACACAGCCCCAGGCCAGGCAGCCGTATTCTAATCTGTTCCTGTTCATGGTGGGAAGTGATTATCTGAACAGAAACACATGCTCTCTCTGGATCCTCTCCCCTGCTGTCCCGGAGAACATAGAGAATCACAGTCACTGTATGCTAAACCCACAGATGAACTGGAAATAGTTCACAGTTTTACTGTGACTGCATGAAAAAGGGATAGAAATAGAATCTGAATTCTACCCGAAGAAATTCACTGGCTTAGTGGAAACAACAACTCTTATCCTCTGCAAGGTGAGAGGTAGAATCTTTTTGACTAACTGTCACCCCAGTCTCGTTTTCGTGTGTGTGTGTGTGTGTGTGTGTGTGTGTGTGTGTGTGTGTCAGCTCATGCCCTGCCAGACATGGTTTCTACAAGCAGTTGATTCAGGTAAACAGGATACCTAAAGTAGAGGCAGGACCTTTGAAAAGCCACAGGAGTAAGTAAATACATGCCCTGATGTGAGACCAAAGGGGAGAGAGAGAGAGACAGAGAGAGAGAGAGAGAGGAAGCCCTGTGGTGAATAGAGGGGGAGGGGTAAACACATACCCACTGCTTTTCTCTAACCATCACTTGTTTCCCTCAACACCTGTCTATCATCTCCTCTATGAATAATGACCATGTAATGAACATGTTAGAGCAACAACAAAAACCCTTTGCTGTGGCACTCAAGTATAGGGAAACTCAACAGGGAGGAACATTCCACCTGACCATACATTATCAACATTAATATCCAGCAAATATACAGGAATAACACAGTAGTAAGCTCTCTGATTGGTGGTAGCACTTCCACATGGGGGGGGGGGGATCAGTGTCACCGACTCCCCCAGTCTCTAGTCTCTGTCTGTCTAAGACTCAGGGTCAATTAGACACTGATAATAGTGGTGATGAGAAGACTTGCCTTCAGTGGAAGCCTTCTGTAATGCAGTTTATTCACTAGGAGCCAATGGAAAGGCCTGCCCTCAGTGAACGTGGACCACACCACCCACTAGAGGCATTCACGGGTCACGGGTCCATCCCAACCTGAATCCCGAGACCCGACCAGGTCCAAAGTTCAAATGTTGCCCTCGGGTGGGTCCTGTTTGATTGTCAGTGGGTCTCAGGTCTATGTAACTACAGCTGATAGACAAGAGACCACCAGACCACTGCTTTGCATAGGCTATAGCATATTTGTTTTACGCTAATAAAGGTGAATTTCTTAACTTATAGAAGGCCTAGCCAAAATTTAAAGACGTATTTGTTAACCAGAAGAGCAATTTGGCATATGTTTCCGTCACTCGGTTCCAATCGGGTCTGGTCTAGACCCGGACCTGTTAGGGTATGATTGTCCTCGGGTCTGTTCTGGTCTAAACCCGAGAAGATCTCTCCTACCCACTGCATGCAGATGGGCGGGGTTGTCCTGTCCTGTCCATTCAAATCCCAGTCCCATTATTATTTATCATTTTTGTCATTTAGCAGACTTACAGACTTAAAATTAATGCATTAATCTTAACCCTAAAATCACCAACAGGGGTCAAAAATGTAATCTATTTTGTATACTAGTGGTGCGTGCCTAAGCTGAAAATGTGGACTCAATAGTAACATTTGTGATAAAAGCACCAATTTTGGCACAGGTGTAGATGTATATACCCTGAAAAGATATACAGTGCATTTGGAAAGTATTCAGACTCCTTGACTTTTTCCACATTTTGTTACGTTACAGCCTTATTCTAAATTGTATTAAATCCTATTTTTTCTCATCAATATACACACAATGCACCATTATGACAAAGCAATAACAGTTTATTTTTGCAAATGTATAAAATAACAAAACTGAAATGTCACATTTACATAAATATTCAGACCCTTTACACAGTACTTTGTTGAAGCACATTGGGCAGTGCTTACACTGCCTTACACTCAAGTCTTGTTAGGTATGACTCTACAAGCTTGGCACACCTGTATTTGGGGAATTTCTCCCATTCTTTCTGCAGATCCTCTTCAGCTCTGTCAGGTTGGATGGGGGGCGTCGCTGCACAGCTATTTTCAGGTCTCTCCAGAGATGTTAGATCGGGTTCAAGTCCGGGCTCTGTCTGGGTCACTCAAGGACATTCAGAGACTTGTCCCAAAGACACTCCTGAATTGTCTTGGCTGTGTGCTTAGGGGCGTTGTCGTGTTGGAAGGTGAACATTTGCCCCTGTCTGAGCGCTCTGGAACAGGTTTTCATCAAGGATCTCACTGTACTTTGTTCTGTACATCTCTCCTTCGATCCTGTCTAGTCTCCCAGTCCCTGCTGCTGAAAAACATCCCCAAATGATGCTGCCACCACCATGCTTCACCAGAGAGGTTGCCAGGTTTCCTCCAGATGTGACACTTGGCATTCAGGCCAAAGATTTCAATCTTCGTTTTACCAAAGAATCGTGTTTCTCATGTTCTGAGGGTACTTTAGGTATCTTTTGGCAAACTCCAAGCAGGCTGTCATGTGCCTTTTACTGAGGAGTGGCTTCCGTCTTGCCACTTTACCATAAAGGCCTGATTGGTGGAGTGCTGCAGAGATGGGAGAACCTTCCAGAAGGACAACCATCTCCACAGAGGAACTCTGGAGTTCTGTCGGAGCCTTTCTCCCCCTATTGCTCAGTTTGGCCAGGCGGCCAGCTCTAGAAGATTCTTGGTGGTTCCAAACTTCTTCCATTTAAGAATTATGGAGGCCACTGTGTTCTTGGGGACCTTCAACGCTGCAGAAATGTTTTGGTGCCCTGCACCAGATCTATGCCGACACAATTTTGTCTCGGAGCTCTACGGACAATTCGTTCATTGTCATGGCTTGGATTTTGCTCTGACATATACTGTCAACTGTGGGACCTTATATAGACAGGTGTGTGCCATTGCAAATCATGTCCAATCAATTGAATTTACCACAGGTGGACTCAAATCATGTTGCAGAAACATCTCAAGGATGATCAATGGAAACAGGATGCACTGGAGTTCAATTTCAAGTCTCATAGCAAAGGGTCTGAATACTTATGTAAATAAGGTATTTCTAAAAAACAGTTTTCACTTTGTCATTATGGGGTATAGATTGATGAGGGAAAAAAATTATTAAATCAATTTTAGAATAAGGCTGTAACGTAACAAAATGTGGAAAAAGTCAAGGGGTCTGAATACTTTCCGAATGCACTGTAGATATGAGGCCACCGCAGATGTGGTCCCTGGGGGGGTGTGGCAGCCAGTAAAATGAATAAATAAACATTTAATTTCATTTAGATTCCAGTCAATGTCTCTATACCAAGTTGAGAGTGATCTTTCAGATGCAATTGGAAATGTGTTTATAGCCCAGAGCGTTCCAAAGTTAGACCTAAAAGTCTGATGACACCGGTGACCATATCGCCTATAACTCCCATCTCGGTGGCTATTTTAGTTCATACCGGTATGTCAGATTACCAGTCACATTCTGTCAAGGTCCCCAAAGCACACACATCCCTGGGTCACTCGTCTTTTCAGTTCGCTGCAGCTAGCGACTGGAAAGAGCTGTAACAAAACACTCAAACTGGACAGTTATCTCAACATCTTCGTTCAAGGACTCAATCATGGACACTCTTACTGACAGTTGTGGCTGCTTTGTGTGATGTATTGTTGTATCTACCTTCTTCTACCTTCGGGGCAGCAGATAGCCTAGTGGTTAGAGTGTTGGACTTGTAACTGAAAGGTTGCAAGATCGAATCCCTAAGCTGACAAGGTAAAAATCTGTCGTTCTGCTCCTGAACAAGGCAGTTAACCCACTGTTCCTAGGCCGTCATTGAAAATAAGAATTTGTTCTTAACTGACTTGCCTAGTTAAATAAAGGTCAAATTAAATTAATTATTGCCCTTTGTGCTGTTGTCTGTTCCCAACAACGTTTCACAGAAACACAACACTTTGAATGGAAAGAAATGTGTTAAAATATATGCTTATTTTGGGGCATTTAAACCATTTTGTTAGAAAAGGTTAATAAAATAAGAAGTGTTACTGTTTGACAGAAAGTGTAATTTTTCCATAATTTCCAATTGTGTAAAAAATTACCCCTTTTGGTGCTTTTAGGGTCGAAATACATTATGTTGGTGCTTTTTGGGTGAGCTAGACGAGACAACCACATATCACAGTCATGGCAAGTACATTTTTCCTCAATAAAGTAGTTATCAGCAAAGTCCGTGCTAGTCGACACCCCTGCCCAGGGAGTGAGAATTGGCACTATGCCAGGTTCTGGTCTGTTACCCAGGCAACAAGGAAGTGGTCCTCCATAAACTTTTTAAAAGAGCAGTCAGAGTTGATCTCCTGCCTTATTCTTTACCACAGGGACCACGGACAGTGAGTTTATCATTGATCTGATCTTATTGAAATGTACTATGTTATGATCAGCAGTTCTATGTATTAGAGGTTAATCGGAACGGCCGATTAATTAGGGCCGATTTCAAGTTTTCATAACAATCGGAAATCGTGATTTTATTGATATATATATATATATATATTACACCTTTATGTAATCTTTATTTAACTAGGCAAGTCAGTTAAGAACACATTCTTATTTTCAATGACGGCCTAGGAATGGTGGGTTAACTGCCTCGTTCAGGGGCAGAAGACAGATTTCCACATTGTCAGCTCGGGGGATCCAATTTTGCAACCTTACAGTTAACTAGTCCAAGGCATTAACGACATGCCTCTCTCTCCTTGCACTCCACAAGGAGACTGCCTGTTACGCGAATGCAGTAAGCCAAGGTAAGTTGCTAGCTAGCATTAAACTCATCTTATAAAAAACAATCAATCAATCATAATCACTAGTTAACTACACATGGTTGATGATATTACTAGATATTATCTAGCGTGTCCTGCGTTGCATATAATCTGACTGAGCATATAAACATACAAGTATCTGACTGAGCGGAGGTAGGCAGAAGCAGGCCCATAAACATTCATTCAAACAGCACTTTCGTGTGTTTTGCCAGCAGCTCTGCGTTGTGCGTCAAGCATTGCGCTGCTTATGACTTCAAGCCTATCAACTCCCGAGATGAGGCTGGTGTAACCGAAGTGATATGGCTAGCTAGTTAGCACGCGTTAATAGCGTTTCAAACGTCACTCACTCTGAGCCTTGGAGTGGTTGTTTCCCTTGCTCTGCATGGGTAACGCTGCTTCGAGGTTGGCTGTTGTCGTTGTGTTCCTGGTTCGAGCCCAGTGAGGAGTGAGGAGAGGGACGGAAGCTATACTGTTACACTGGCAATACTAAAGTGCCTGTAAGAACAAAGGTTAATGAAATACAAAATGGTATAGAGGGAAATAGTCCTATAATAACTACAACTTAAAACTTCTTACCTGGGAATATTGAAGACTCATTTTAAAAAGGAACCACCAGCTTTCATATGTTCTCATGTTCTGAGCAAGGAACTTAAACGTTAGCTTTCTTACATAGCACATATTGCACTTTTACTTTCTACTCCAACACTTTGTTTTGGCATTATTTAAACCAAATTGAACATGTTTCATTCTTTATTTGAGGCTAAATTGATTTTATTGATGTTAGGTTAAAATAAGTGTTCATTCAGTATTGTTTTAATTGTCATTATTACAAATAAATGTTTAAAAAAATACAATCGGCCGATTTAAATCGGCATCAGCTTTTTTGGTCCTCCAATAATCAGTTTCGGTATCGGCCTTGAAAAAAAATCATAATTGGTCGACCTCTACTATGTAACCATGTTTTGCCTATTGAGGTACAAATGTTAGATGTTTGGACAGAAAACAAAGATAGAGAAACCTGACTCCACCCAGTCTAATGATACATCTATAATAAACCTGATCACCAATAAAATCACCAGGAAATCAGCTCAAAGTGATTTTAAATTATTTATAATGATGTTCCGGCCCCCCAACCCTCCACTCAAGAAAACAATAGGCCCACGGCTGAATCTAATTGGGAACCCCTGCTTTAGGGTAAGATACCAGCACAGACTTGTGTCATTGAAAACCAAAATAATTTCAACATTATCTCTTAACCCTTGAGTCTAAGCCTTTAAGAACTAAACATGATTACAATGTTGCACAAACATTGTGCTGCATCATGCACTCAAAACTATCACACAACTACATTCATAGGAATGTGTATGGTCATTATAACATGTTCATCAAATTATAACATTTAGGTTAGAGGGAAATGTATGAATTTTCTCTCCCTCTGACAACACCCATATGGAATTGGAAAATGACTTCTATGAGACTTTTTTTGCAATGTAAACAGGAGAGTTGTTGTTTAAGTAGCTCAGAATGAAGTGCTGTGAAAATGACTTCCCTGCTATGAGCGCAGACTGGTTCACTTCACAGGAACGCTCAGTCAATGAGCCAGCTCTGTGAGAAATCAACAGGTGACCCTCCTGGAGAACAAAACCAACAATGTTCCCTCATCACCCACCTTGGCAGCACTACCAAACACCCACACACAGCTAAATGTGTGGGGTTACCAACTTCCTCAAAGGAAATTAAAAACCAGCTCAAACCAAAACGTATCAGTGGTATATGGTATGTGATGTATCACCAAGCTAGATAGAATGCTACAACACTGACTATGTCCAAAAATAGGTTTAAAGTGTGCTGGTCATGGCAGTTTCCCCACTACCTGGTACTCAGCCACCTTGTCCTGGGTGTGTGGGAATGCACACCCCCATCACCACTGCTGCAAACACTTTACTTAGCCCGCTGCGTCTATTTCAGAGAAATGTGCATGAAACAATCCCCCAACCCCCATCACACACACACACACACACACCTTGCCTGCAAATGCCCAGGAAAGAACGCCCACATGCTTAATCTGTATTTATTCAATTAGAACCCAGAGCAGCAGCATTTCTCCTAAATGACCTCATCTCAGTAATCAAAACCATGCTCAGAATGAGACAGAGAGAGAGGGGCTAGAGAGAGCAAAAAAGAAAGAGAGCACTTAAGTACTCACTGTTTAGGTGTCTTTAACCTCTGATCATACTGGTCTGTATCTAATCCTTCATGACTCTATCAGGCTGGATACTGTGCTCTCCCACTGAATCACACAGCGTGAAGTCAACTCCAGCAGAAATGAAAGAGAGTCAGTGATAAGGGCTAATTTTAGCAGCTGTGTGTTCCTGCATCACCATGCTTTACTACTCTGTCATCCAGTCTGGCGAGAAGATAGCATTTCACTCCCACAGGTGCCATGGTTGCTAATGATAACTTCCACAAAGGAACCATAGCAGAAATGTTGTTCATACCATCGGTCAAACAAATGAGAGACATTAGATATGGGATCAAATGGCTTGAACCCCACCACCCCACATTGAGTCATGTTTTCCATCTGTTGAATAACACTCTGTGTTCCAAAACTTTTGTCAGATGACTCAATGTTATGTCACCTTTCTGCCATTCTACTCATTGGCTTGGCTTGGCTGTGTTCTTACTTCAACTACTCCCAGTGGCGATGACCTGCCTGCCCTGTCATTCTGTTATTGTAGAGTGACATCATCCTCCCTGCACTGTAAAAGGACCCTCACTTCAGCCATTGTGTGACTAGTCTAGTATACACTACAACGGTTTCAGTAACTAGGTTTCCATCCAATTGGCGACAGATTTTCATGAGAATATTCTAAAATACAGTGGTGTTTCCACCAAATGGACTTGTTTGAGATAAGAATCAGTGTGTGACGACGTAGTGCACGCTTAAGTTTTCATGTGCTGAATAGAAATCTGAACTTCAATGTTTCCATCACATTTTCAACTCTACCTATAGTTTTGTCACAAAAAAACTCTTGCATTAAATACAAAATGTGTCTACTCTGGTCTTGACATGTGCGCTCTATCCAATAGCTCACAGTGTGGGTAGACTGTGCAGGGAGGCTAGTCTATATGATGAGATTATTATGGATAAGAGCAAGAATGTTTGTATTTGTCAAAATGGCAGTCAAGCATCGATCACCAGAATAAGACCCTTGAGATTTATTGGAAAGGAGCATCAAGATCATTGTGCACTTTCACCACCTTGTGAAGTTCATAACTTATTTCATCTGTAGCCTAAAACTGCATATTTGCGCATAAAGGTGTTTTCACCTCAATTTCTCACATTATTCATTTTGCCGACACAAAAAGATCCCACCAAGTCGAACGAACTATTGATCTGTCGACATCTATAAAATTGTACCGAAACTTCCTGTTTCCATCACAGCTGTCGTGATTTTTTAAAATAAGGTATGACTTTACTCACATACAAAGTGTCGATGGAAACATGGTTACTGAGCCAAGAAAGTTTTTGTTGTTGTTCATCCCACTCAAATTGGGCCAAGACAGTATGCTTAATAGGAGAGAGGCTTTACATTTCTCTATAGATTCGGATGCATCTCTGTAATCCCTTTACTGTTAAAAGGGTGTCAGGTTTTTTTCCCACCTGTAAATCTTATCCAATTCCATCAAGTGCACTGCACACTACCACACACAATCACATTCACATGTTTTCTTTTTCAAATCTAAGTGGTCCATAGAAAACGAACAGGAGTGGAGGGACTTCCTTTTCCAAAGGCGCTGATTCCGGCTGTTCCATGGTCATTAACCCAACATGACTCAGACAACACTCTGTCCCCCACCCCAACTGACCCTCCACAGATCTGGATGGGAAAGTCTGGACTCAACAGCCAGCTGCGAGGCTTTTCCCCTGGCAGCCGGCTTCTAGAAAACTCTAATAGGATGTAGGCGCTTTCCATGATGTCAACATTCTACACATTACCAAATTCATTTTTCTTTACATCCACAGACATATACAAAATAAATAAGAAAAGGAAAGCAGTCAACACACCAACTAGATTTGACCAAAATAAATATATATTTCAAGCCTTGCTTACATTTGTATACAATCACATAGATCTCTCTATTATGTGTGAGAATACTTGAAAAATATTTCCCAAATTAAAATGACTTAGAGCTGATTTCCTGGTGTTTTTACAGTACTTTATGTCCAACAAGCGGGCCACCAGTTGGGGAACCCTGCTATAGACTATGCATGCAGAGCATATAGGCCGTTTATCCTGCGCTCATTTCTCACAGATTTAACATACTGTATATATTGGGAATTCCTTTGCATGTCAAGGGACAAATAAGAGGTTGATGCTCATCTAAAAGATATGGTTGCACATTATTGTGTTATACCGCTATTCACAATGAACACAGTTGTGGTATGGTTATTATAAAGAGGAATAAAGAGTGTTGATCAAGACTGGATTGGACACATTCTGAAATGCTAAGTGCATACAAAAAAATGGTCTTATTTCCCAAATGAATGTTCTTTAGTGAGTGCGGACTGACCTGCAAGTTTCAACTAAAGGCTCCAGAGGCACCGTTGCCATGACAAAGCAATCATCCAGAAAATATCTGTGAACTGCTGATCGCTGAGCTGCAGACAGTCTTCTCCTACCTACCCTATATTCTACTCATCTTGTTAACAAACAACAATCTTGTTGCTCAAACAAAATGTAATAATCTGTCTATTATTATCTTGGTGTTACTGTCCTATCAGTATTATTAGTTTCATATCACATGGTAATTGATCACATTACTGTCTCATTACACTGTAACAAGGCACTTGTACTGTGGTTTACTGTTTCCTATCCCTACTGGAATAGGTCAACAGTGCATATTTCTTTGTTTGGACCAAAACGCAAGTATTTGCTAAAAATACTAAAGGACTTTGAAGTGTTTATACAATACTTAGCCTACTGTTCCATTCCAAAGAAGAATAGGGTCAGCATGGTTGAACCGTGGTACAGTAATCTGATCTGACCAATATCCACGGTATACATTTAATGAGCTTTCTGAAAGCTTATTAGACCTTCAGATCACAACAAAATCCCCAAGCAGCACATGCTGCCGACTGCCCCACTATTGTCTCAGTCACTTTAGACATGCAGCTGCCCGCCCCCAGTCTAGTCTCCTGGAATTAGGACCTGGCATTACAGACTCCTGAAGACGATTCCAACGCTTGTCCACTAATTCTCAGTTACACTTTTATGAGCAGCCACATCAAGAAACTAACTGTGAATAGAAAGGTTTTGATAGTGAAAGGGGAAAGAGTTAAAAGTGGGGGTACCTATGGACAACACACTGTGTGTTGGAATGCCATTGACAAGACTATAAAGGACAACTGTGGCTGGGCAATAGCTGCTTGGGCCACTCGCTTGAACAACAACTGTCTTTAGCAGCAGCTGTCATTGCTCTGCAACTGTTTGAGCAACAAAATGGATTGATCAAGATTCACACATGATATCAACGTTAGAGAAAGGCATGCAGGGATATTCTCTGTAATGAATATGCTTACAGTTATGGATGTGTAGGAATTTCTTTATATCCTAGTCTTATTCACATAGATTTTTTGGATCCAAATGAATGTTAGTTAAGTCTGTTGGCTAAACCGTTATTAGGCTATTCAGTAGGCATATTCGTTGTCTGATAATGAACATTGTCTACATGAATAAAAATGGTAGGCAAGAGATTTGTCAATACTGCACCTAATGGGTATGATTGAAAATACGTTCAATGTGAGTTTACATAGGGCTTTTGTTTCAGATTTATGTTTTCAAGTACAGCAGGCCCAGAAATGCTGAACGACGTGTTATATTGTAGCCAACATAGACTGATGTATGCAACGCCGCAACGGGCAGGACAATCCACCCAAATATAGCTCCAAAACAAGAGAGATGTTGACAACTCAACTTTGCAAATAAGTATTTTTTTATTTCGGTTGTACAGATTGTACAGGTAGCCGAATGTTATAATACTTCGGTTATACAGTTTTAAATCAGAGTTCAGCCTAAATCACAATTGTGAGACTATTTATTCCACAGTTACTTTCCAGCGAGATTACATTGCCAATTGGCGTTATTCATTGTACTGACAAATATGCTTAAAGTAAAAATTGTATCCAACACAATTTCAAGTGTTTTTACATAATATGTTCTGTGCTAAACAGGCCTCGGCGAATGTAGCCCACTTTTGCGAGAAGAAAATGAACTAAACCCCAGCATACACTTGTGGGATCCCCATTCGCAACACCTCAGCCAGCCTCCGTCCAGATTCCCAAACATTCCGTGCAAAGTGGCTGGAGAAACGGCCGACTTTTTACTAACCTGGATAAATTGTATAGTTAGGGCTGACTTTCCGACACCACCACCTCCAACCACAACCAGTCGATACTTCTCCTGCACCGAGCCGTCCTTCCACCCTGCCATCGAGGACACACTTCTGCACTCGCCGCTGTCTGAACACCAGTAGTGAGGAGACACCCACTTTTCAGTGAAAGGCCTTCAGTTGAAAAATGGTACGAAGGAAAATCGCGAGCCTATTAGACTGAAATGATAACTGCGTCTACAATCTGTTCCAGACTAGAGGAATTAACAGTGCTGCTCACTGACCTACGGCCGACCGAGTCCATACGCCCTCAACAGCGTTGCTAACCACTGCGTTTTTAAGATGTGAAACAGTAATCAGTTAGTCCAATACAAATGTCCGTCGCTAGGGGCACTTTACTTCTCATGAGTAGCATCGACTAGAGGGGTATTTAAATATTACCATTGTAGAATACTCACTTTACGACCTATGTTTCTGTCATGTATGGTTTACCATTGTTTTCGTTATGTGCTGTGCCAATAAGAACATTTATAAGCATTAATTTGGGCCGTGCACAGACTATCCTCAGTAGGCTACAATTAGGTCATGCAGTATTAATGTCCATGTTAATGTAATTAACAGTATCCACCATCCAGCCCACACATGGATGGATGGTAATTGTAATGGATTTCATACTTGCAGCTATCATTAATCTCTGATGGTCTGGATGATCAATAAGCCTATCTTCCAAGTAGCACATCATTGTTAGTGGGAAAGACAAGTTTAGTCTGGCCTGGAAGGATGGCTTTTGGCAAATTTCCATTTATTACCTTAAACAATGGGAAGATATGCTGCAGCTTGACACTCTGTTTTCCACAGCTGTGAAGCGCTGTCCTCATAGACACCGTTGGCCAATATCAAGGCCCCCAGAGTGAGAGCTTTCCCACAAAGGCACTTTGTCCACATATTTATGTTCTTAATTCCATTATTTTACTTAGATTTGTGTGTATTGGGTATATGTTGTGAAATTGTTTGATATTACTTGTTAGATATTGCTGCACTGTCGGAACTAGAAACATAAGCATTTTGCTACACCCGCAATAACATCTGTCAAACACGTGTATGTGAATAATTACATGTGATTTGATTTGATTTCAAGTGTGTATGTGTGTGTGTTTGTGTTTGTTGGGGCTGTCAGGGCTGAACTGAGTTCTGTAGCAATGGCATGCATGCGTGACCACAATGATATTGGTGACGCACACAAGTGGTTCTATATCTGAGTTTCTGGAAGGACCTAAATGTTATATAGCCCCCAGACAGCATATAGCAATACTCTATGCAATACTGGTGCATGTGTTTACATATCTACACTAAACAGAAATATAAACGCAACGAGGTGTTGGTCCCATGTTTCATGAGCTAAAATAAAAGATCCCAGAAATGGTCCAAGCACAAAAAGCTGATTTCTCTCAAATGTTGTGCACAAATTTGTTTACATCCCTGTTAGTGAGCATTTTATAATTTGTCAAAATAATCCATCCAACTGACAGGTGTGGCATATCAAGAAGCTGATTAAACAGCATGATCATTACACAGGTGCACCTTGTCCTGGGGAGAATAAAAGGCCACTCTAAAATGTGCAGTTTTGTCACAACACATTGCCACAGATGTCTCAAGTTTTGAGGGAGCATGCAATTTCCATGCTGACTACAGGAATGGTCCACCTGAGCTTTTGGCAGAGAATGTAATGCTTATTCCTCTACCATAAGACACCAATGCCGTTTTAGAGAATTGTAGAGACCACATGTCACGAAGCCAGTCCAGGACCTCCACATCCGGCTTCTTCACCTGCGGGATCATCAGACGAGGGAGATGCTGAAGAGTATCTCTGTCTGTAATAATTCTGATTGGCTGGACCTGGCTCCTAAGTGGGTGGGCTTATGCCCCCCCAGGCCCACCGATTGCTGTGCCCCTGCCCAGTTTGTGAAATCCATAGATTAGGGCCTAATTAATTGATTTCAATTGACTGATTTCCTTATATGAACTGCAACTCGACAAAATCTTTGAACAGTAGATATCATTTTCCTTCATTTTCCCTCTGTCTCCTCCCAGGAGGGCTATTCAGCAAGATGTTGTATTTTAGACTCCTGAATGAATAAATTCCAATTGACTCCCACTCTGCAACGTAGTGCCAAAGGCATTTGAGGAATTTAAATGAACTGCTGAAATCACAGTCCACACAGCCTGTGGGGTAGCAGAGGAACAACAGGGGCGGTGCACGAGTCCCTCCACACTTCAGGAAATATGGCTTGTTAAGTATGTTTCAGTAGGTCACTTAATGGTTCTGTACCTATGTTATACTTCCAGCCCTAAAATCATTGTCAACAAAGTTAAAACGGTGAGGGTAAAGGGGAGTTCTGGATTGAAAAAGGGGAGAGATATTTGTAATGGAAGAACTCTTGTTGATTTACTGCGTTGTTGGGGTCTCTTTTTTTCCATTCAGTCATTGTGATACCACACAAGCAGGGAAGTTTAAGAAAAATATGTGAATCACTGAAAAAATGTGAGTCATTCATAATTTCTCTCCGATAACTATTCTGTGATGTTGTATATCTGCAGATCTTAGGGTGAGATGAGGACTTGAGAGGAAAAGGACTTAATGATTCATCATGGGTTTTATTTGTTACTGTCTGAACTCTTCACTATAGGCCTAAAATCGTGTTTTTCAAACTATTTTCTTACAAGCAATCATTTCACAGTAATATTGCCTTTAAACATGCCTCTCTCAATGAGAATCGAATTGAAATGTGGTCATCAAATTCAGAAAACGTTAGTCAGAAAACGCGCGTGAAGTGCTCACATTCCAAATCTTTCCATACAAGGCAAAACGTGATGCATTTTCCTTTCCAAGAAGCGAGGGATATTGAGTGCCTATTCAACTTGAGATGTTTTATATAATGGTGAGGTGGGAAAGGCAGTCAAAGCAATGTAAATGTATGTGGCTAGAAATTGAGAAGGGATTTGGATTTGATGCTGATCGTTCACCATTTCAAATACATAGCAAAGACTGATCTCACACAGCACGTTGATTGTGTTCACTCCACATTTCTATGACTTCAAATTTGTGACCTGGCAGAAACATACATTTTCACTTCATTGATGCAATTAACAGAAGCAATAACTTTTTTTCCACAAACCTTTAACTAAGTTTTACTTTCAAGGAATTTGCATGCATCTGATACAATAACCACTTCGATGAGTCATTATCTGAAGTATAAAGACAATAATGGGACATGAGATCAGCTAAGCTGCTTATTCACAGGCAGCCCAATTCAGATAATTTGTTTGGTCAAATGACCAATTAGTGGCAAAAACATCAGAATTGGGCTGCCTATGTAAACACAGCCGTAGTGGATTGAATGTAAATTCAAACTGCATCCATATTTCATGGTTTAGTCATAACTTTTGTCAATGGCGTAGTTAAGGGATTGTGGATCCAAAGTTTTTCCTACCTCGCGTTCCTTTAGTGTGAATAAAGAACGAATGAACACGCTAACAGCCCATCGTCTGACAAATGTTGGGAGTATGTTTTGTTATATATGTCATGTTTATTGAAAATGAAAGAAAGGCCAAGGATATCACGTCGAGGACAATAAGAGGGAGTTTCGTCCTGACACAGGAGGTGTAAAACCATTTCTCATACAGACATAGAACAGCACTTAATCCAAAAAATATTGTAGCGCTTTATGGCCAGAGACAGACGAGACTAGAGAGGACGAGCAGAAAGCACGAGCAGAAAGCACATTTCTTTGCAGATTAATCTTATCCAGTAATGTGGAGTTCTCAGTTGGACTGCTGGTTTTCAGTTCACTTTATACAGATGTTTTTTTCTGGGAAAGGTTGATCTTGTCACCCAGACTCAATGCCATACCCTGTAGAGAGAAGGGAAGGGTTACTTGCAATGTATAAACTTTAATAAACAATTCCACCCCGATGTTTGCATTATTCTATCATTACGTCGTCTGCACCCCAAAAAGAGTGCACTATATAGGGAATAGGGTGCATTTTGGGATGTAGTGTGAGTGGGGAGTGAGTTTCTCACCTGGCTCTTGGCCCGGATGCGGATGTGTCCGTTGACAGGGGCATCAGGACCCAGGTGGATGGGCTTCTCAATGCTGACGTTGGCCAGGGCGTCTTCACCGAAGATGGAGCGGGCATACAGGTTGGCAGCCATGAAGCCACAGAATCCAGAAAGTGCCTGGTTGTAAGGACAGACAAGGTGGAGTGAGCATCACATGCATTACTACCTATTTGACCCAGTAGTATCAGTCTGAAATGTGCTGAGTTTGCTGAAGACAGGGCTATGACAAGAGAGAGTCAAGCTAATCTTAACTGTCTAAATCCATCAGTGGATAAATGAAGAACTTGATACAAAATAATAGGTACATATTGTCTGTATCTCGCAGGGCGCCCTTTTCTTATCAAACGGATTGATTCAATCAGATAATTATAAAAAACCATTTAGAAATCAAATCCTAACACTGTAAAAAAGGTAGCAGCAACAGAAAAGTTAGAAGCTCTGACAACTTCCACTCATTAGCCTTCCCATCTGCCAGGTTCTGTTCTACACATCATCGTCCTATTGATGTAGTTCTAACGGCAATATTCCACGACTACTGTACCTTCTCTGGGGTCAGGCACTTCATGTTGGTGGAGCTGAGGATGTGGTGGAGGTACTCATTCAGGTCTGCAATGTTGGTGTTCACTGTCACCTAGAATAAACAGTGTTATTACGATCATCCACTGAACACACTAACAAAACAAAACCAAATATGGACTGTTCTCTTATCTAGCGGTAGTACCTTATTTTCCCACTCAAACTCGGCCCACATCTGTCTGAACTCTGCATCTGTGCACGAGGCTGGCTGGATGTAGTCCATGATGTCAATGTGGATGTCACTGAGGACCACACAGTTCCTGTCGCTGGCAGCTCCTGATACGTCATACACTGAGACAGACAGACATTAGAACTGATGTCGTACACATGGAGTAGAGGCTGGCATCAGATTATTCATGACAAGTATTCTGACAGAAGTTAGAAGTGATCCTCTTACCTATGTTGCCAAATATGATGCCATTCTCTGTGGACGCCACTTTGACGTTAGCCTTGATGTTGGCAAAGTCATGGGGTGCCAGAGTGAGAGGAGAAGGCTTCTCAACCAGCTTGAGGTCACCTGTTGGATTGAAAGGTTTATATCAGCATTAGACATACATCACCTATGGAAAACAAGAGAAATTGCCCTGAAACAGCCCTTAGTAAGGTTGTATGACTCTGCATGTAGTCATATGAACTATAGTCATATGAACTATAGACTAGGACCTCACCCAATGTTGCCAGCTCCAGGGTGCAATTCTGAAGGGTGTCGTTGGTTTGGTTGACGACCAGCACGTCCAGCACAATGTCATACTGGTTGACATGGACATAGGCCTCAGCATAGACTGGGTCTGAGAAACCAGTCAGCTGGGTAACCTGCAATACAACATACACTCAGAATGACATGGTCCTCACCAACCTGTTGTTATACAACGGAGCAACTGTCAATAACTACCTCAACAGCACTAATAGCTAAGATGAAAACGTACATTTCGGAATAGGATTCTGATACAATCCATGCCATAGCCTGAACCTAGAAATGTTGTTATATTCATTCCCTCTTTCATAGTCGTTCCTGTGGAACAGAACTAGAAAACACTGATTTCTCTTTTGCAATGGCTCACTGTCACGTTGGAAACAAAGCCACCTGCTGGCAACTTGAGGTATATCACACCTACTTTCCAAAAAGGCACATGACCGTGTGATTTCACAAGCACAGAATTTTGTAATTCTGTAACAGAACAGTGTGTGTGTCTACTGGGTCCTTGTATGTGTACCTTGTTGAGTTTGGAGGCCATGGGGTCGTTAGCCTCCTTTTTAAGAGTGGTTCCCATGGCAGCCAGTAAACTGAGCTGGAACTGGTCCTCCTTGGAGGACGTCTCGTTCTTGGCCGTCAGTTGCATAAAGGAAATGGGGTCGTCTGCCTGCACCAGCACGTTCCGTTTCTCTGACTCTTTCTGTGAATAAGAGCACAGAACACCATCAGCACATAGCAATACAATCCAGCAGTGTCCAAATGGATAGGCAGCCAGGTGAAGGGAGAACTAGAGTATAGCTGATTGAACTGGGAGAAGGCAGTGGTTTAGTGAGAAGAGTGGACTGGAAGCTATGGCCTAGTAATCTAGCAGCCAGCGCTCCTCCCTACCTTCTGAGATAGCTTCTCCTCCTCCAGCCTGACAGTGAGCATGTGAGACAGGGACTTGCGGCACTCCTTATTAAAGATGTCATTCATGAGGGGCGAACACTCGGACAGCACCTTGAGGCACAGCGAGATGCGGTCCACATCGTCGTCTGTGATGGGCTTCTTGGGCAGAGAGGACTTGCCCAAGTGGAGGATGGTGGCCATGATCAGCATAGACTCAGCCACAAAGGACTGAAGGGGAGACGGTGATAGAGAGCATTAGAATCACTTCATGACTTTCAATGGACAGTGAACATGGAACACCTAAATCACAACCATTTCTATACTTACATTCTGTCTCTTTTTGTCTTGAACTATGGTGACATATCGCAGGGCCACTTTGGTCAGGGTTGTGGCTAAAGAGGCTGCCACATAGAAGTCTCCGTCCATCAAGAAGCCCCTGAGAGGAGGCCTACAGGGAAAGAGACGACAGTTTCATTTAGTGACATATCACCCACTCCTGAAAGACAATCACTGCAAGCTAAGAAACTATGCATTTTAGACACAAAAGGTGATTTATTTTACCTGTCCTCTTCCTTCTTTGAGGGACGGGAGGAGCTGAGGGCGCTCTGTGTGACGTAGGTGCCCATCTCTGTCACCAGTTTGGCTGCTGGCGCTGCACTCACCTCTTCTTCCGGCTTCCCCTCCCCAGCCTCTTTCTTGATCTCGTTCTCTACTATGGGAATCTGAAAAAGGGACAGACATGAGCAACTGGCATCAAGTATCACTCTGGTATTGGGCGCTGAAAGTAAATGAATAATCCATAAGCATACACACCTCTCCAAGCGACCTGCGCACTTCTGTCATCACACTCTGAATGTCCTCTTTCGTGCTGCAGTATTCTCCCAGGATCCAAAGCGCTCCTCTGTAGATCCTAACACAGTTTAAAAGATTGGATGTCAGCATAAAAAAATAAATCAGTAATTCTCCAAAAGCATCCTGTGATTGTCTATTTATATGTAAGCTTGTCGGTCTTGGTCTTACTTGACAGTCCTGATGGCGTGGAAGACTTCCAGCATCTTCTCGATGATGAGGGGCCTCAGGTTGTCGAACCTCTGAATGGCCTCCCTCACAAACTCCAGCACATCAGCCGCAGCTGCCTCATTAGTGTCACTCAGGAACTCCATCAGCTGAGTGACACACGTATGTTATTTAGATGACATCACAGAGGACAGAATGACCCTAGCTGTGTTTGATTTCAGGGTGTGTGTGAGAACAGGGTAGATCGGTACTCACCACAGGAATGACATTGGCCGCCATGTCAGGGAAGCGTACACTGCATGAGTGGAGGGTGCGCACCAGCAGCTGCCTGAATTTATCAGTGTCCTCATGCTCCGTCACATTGTTGGTCTTAATCACCTCCTTCTTCAGAACTATCACCAACTGGAACACAAACACATGAACACCTTAGTTAGAATAATCATCCTTTTACAAAATAGACAGGAGAGGCGAGTCCACAGAGACAGGAGAGTCCACAGAGACAGGAGAGAATAGTCCTGAGGATGACACCCCCACCTCCTCTACGTTCCGGGATGAGACTAGGTCCAAGGCCAGCTGCAGGGTCTTCTTCCGGACCTCAAGGTCAGGTGTGCTCAAAACACGCAGAATGTCCATCACCAGGTCCTGGGTGGACAGATAATAGACATGTTAACCAGGTTATTATTACACTTCAAAGACTTACTGGTACCTAACATGGAGTCTGTTCACCAGGAGCAACATTGATGAAAGTGAAGTTGGAGTACCTGGAGAACACGTTCATGAGTGGGATGCTCCTTCAGCTCTATCAGACGATCCAGGACGATCAGCTTCACGTTGTTGTCACTCTCCTTGATGATCAGGTCAATGTAGCACTGGGCAGCAGCCTAGAACAAACACACAAATGCCATTGAAAGACACACAATGCCAGACTAAAATCGACAGCAGTGCCGTGATGTAGATAAGTGAGAGGGGGTACCTTGATGGCAGTGGGTGCGCTGGACAGCGTGACAAGAGTGCCAGCTGCCTCGTACTTGACGGCTGGGCTGGAGGACTGCAACAGGTTGTAGATGCAGCGGATGAAGCGGGCACGCTCAGAAGGGTTAGCGTGGCACACCTAAACATTGAGGAAACAAGAGACATGGCAAATAAAAATGCTGGTACTTACGTGGATATAGTTTTCAATTGAAGATTTATTTTTTGTGCCCTTTTTCTCCCCAATTTCATGGTATCCAATTGGTAGTTAGTCTTGTCTCATCATTGCAACTCCCATTATGGACTCGGGAGAGGCGAAGGTCTGGAGTCGTGCGTCCCAGCCAAGCTGCACTGCTTTTTGACACAATGCCCACTTAACCCGGAAGCAAACCGCACCAACGTGTCAGAGGAACCACCGTACAACTGGCAACCGTGTCAGCATGTACTGAGCCCGGCCAGCCACAGGAGTCGCTAGTGCGGGATGAGACAAGGACATCCCTGCCGGCCAAACCCTCCCCTAACCCAAACGACGGTTTGGGCCTATTGTGTGCCGTCCAATGGATTCTCTACATATTTCTCTAGAGAGATATCTGGGAGGTTTCTGGTGGGAAAATGTCTGAAGGACTCACCTTGTAAATCAGCTCCACAATGACCAACTGGAGAATATCTCCAAATGTATGTACTTGATCAATGCAGGTGCTGAGGTAATCCAGAGCTCTGTCCTGCACAGTGGAAATTACCAGTGTTAGTCCCAGACACAGAAAAATGTTGGTGATCAGTCTCTACTAAAAAAAGTTAAGATGCAATTGACCTGGTCTGCGTGAATGAGCATCATGAAAGCATTTCTCTTGCAGCTGGCATCTTTTTCATTCACAAGGAAATCATGGATCAACTCAGGGGCATCTGGGATAAGATTTTCAAAGTTCCTGAGATGGAAATAAAATTGCTCAAGTAAATGCCATGTTCCCCATTAAGGGTCATAAACAGTCATACGGGACTTCCATATTGTATCACTACAGTAAGTGTACCTGTAGATGGTGTAGATGGCCAGTACAGCATTGCGGCGAACGTAGCTGTGGCGGTGCTCCAGGCAGGCGCGGATGGCTGGCATGAGGGGCTCCAGCAGCTCAGACTCCTTCAACTTGCACAGAAAACGCAGAGTGGATCCACGGATGAACTCGTTGGGGTGCTGCAAGTCCTGAAACAGACAAACATACACTTGAATAAGAGGCATTAAATGAAATAGTCACACGTCATACTTTCTTGTGCTAATTATATAATGTATCTAACATTCAGACATACAGTACACTTGTGTAGTATGCTCCAATACCTTTCTGTAGGCATCACAGACAAGGATCATCTCCTGAAGCAGCTTGCCATCTGGAGTCGTTTTGGGGACAATCTCCCAGAAGACTAGCAGAAGTTTTTTAATGGTGTGGTCTTGAAGTGGGAGGACAAATCGGATGATGGTCATCAGTAGGCCTGGCAGCTTCTCTCCATTCAGTATCATGATGATTACCTTCTTCAGGGCGTCTGTCTTTGCCTTGATCTCTCCTTTTTCTGATATCAGGAAAAAATAACATTGTATTACTCTTAAAGTCACACTAATCACAGATCAGTCACGCTGATAGTTTAGGGGCAGTTAGGTGCCTATTGCCAATGCAGATAGGGTCAACAGAGGATACTTACCCAAGTCTGCTTTGAGACTGACTTCCGATGGAGGTTCGGAGTCATTTGGAACATTGATCAAAGTGTAACAAACATTCTCGGCGGCTGTCATTTTGCCGGATGGATCCTCTTTCCTCTTGCAGCACCCTAATCAACAAAACTGTTAAGATGATTCCTATGAAGTACCCATCAAGTAATGTTAATGCATAATCCGACAAATGTAAACATAGGTGCTATTACACATATACGTTTTTGAACACGATTCGTGCTTTCGAATACTGCACTGCTGTAACTAAGAAATATGTGGTAGCTAGTCGACACATCCACGTAGACAAGTCAGTTAGCTAGCTTTTACTATAGTAGCTAGGTTTTTTGTTTGTTGAGTAGCCAGTAAATGTTATTCATTCACACAGGCCGCCTCGGCTGTTAGTTAGCTAGTATGCTAGTTATTGAAAAGTCAATAGCCTAACGAATTATGCAGCTCAATCAGTGACATTGACAACAAAAAAAATGCAATATGGCAGTATCACTTCACAGAGCCTAGTAAACTAGCCCGATGTTTTGTTATTGCAAATAGAGCAAGCTCAAACGCTTGTCGTCCATGACAGCTAGCGTTAGCTTGCAAATGGTGGATAGATACCGAAATATATTTGGAATACAATTACCCAAACCAATCCTTCCGCACTTGGTTATGATAGAGAAATAAGCACTTAGCTACCTTACTGCACGTTTACTATATTTTAAAATAGACTCAGATGTCGCGTCTCTTATTTACTTGGGCATCTGTAAATTGCTCAGAGACCTTCTCGAGCTGTCCGTTCCCCACTTCCCTGTGACGTGGAAAGATTAGCTACTTTCTGAGCCACATCACTGATACAGCAAGTGAAAAGGGACAAATAACCCGGATGTCTAGACGCGAAGACGAAATTCTAATTATGAGTGTTGCCCAATGTAACAATATTCTATATTGCCTCCATGGATGTACTGAACTGATGCTTTACATGTTTTTGCTACAAGTAATTTATACATTTTCTATTTATGAAATATTGAATTGTAGATTTTGTTTATAATTGACCCATCCGCCCATCACTTGGTATGGTCCAATCCAGAAGGTTAACCAAGCCACATTATATAAGGTTACCATTTCAGTTGGGTTTGTAAGTAGGTTGTTTTACCAGTGATTACGATTCAATAAAGTCCATAGTAATCCTGGGTTAGTCAGGAAGTTTGAACATCTATGTTTTTATTTTTTTGTTCAAAGTTCAGTTGGTGTTTAGGCATAAATAAACCCACACTTTGGTTCCTACCTCTTTGAAAACATCCACCACCGAGTGGCCACATAAGAACATAGAATGACAATGCATTAATGAGAAAAGATAAACGTGATGTTACATTTCTTTTAAAAACCTATTACGGCTGAAATCCCGTTAACGGGATCGATATGACAAAAGCCAGTGAAAGTGCAGGGCGCCAAATTCAAACAACAGAAATTTAATAATTAAAATTCCTCAAACATACAAGTATTTTACACCACCAAATTGTTGTTAATCCCACCACAGTGTCCGATTTCAAAAAGGCTTTACGACGAAAGCATACCATGTGATTATGTTAGGTCAGCACCTAGTCACAGAAAAAACACCGCCATTTTTCCAGCCTAAGAGGAGTCACAAAAAGCAGAAAGAGATCAAATGAATGACTAACCTTTGATGATCTTCATCAGATGACACTCATAGGACTTCATGTTACACAATACATGTATGTTTTGTTCGATAAAGTTCATATTTATATCCACAATTCTCAGTTTACATTGGTGTGTTATGTTCGGTAATGTTTTGCTTCCAAAACATCCGGTGATTTTGGAGAGCCACATCAATTTACAGAAATACTCATAATAAACATTGATAAAAGATACAAGTTTTATGCATGTAATTATAGATAAACTTCACCTTAATGCAACCGCTGTCAGATTTCGAAAAAGCTTTACGGAAAAAGCACACCATGCAATAATCTGAGTACAGCGCTCAGAGACCAAAACAAGCCATACAGATACCCGCCATGTTGTGGAATCAACAGAAGTCAGAAATAGCATTATAAATATTCACTTACCTTTGATGATCTTCATCAGAATGCATTCCCAGGATTCCCAGATCCACAATAAATGTTTGTTTTGTTCGATAAAGTCCATAATTTATGTCCAAATACCTCCTTTTTGTTCACGCGTTTAGTTCACAAATCCAAATTCACAAGGGGCAGGCACTTAGTTCAGACGACAATTCCATTACAGTTCGTAGAAACATGTCAATGTATAGAATCAATCTTAAGGATGTTTTTATCATAAATCTTCAATAATATTCCAACTGGACAATTCCAATGTTTTTAGAAAGAAACGCAGCTAACTCTCACGGGCGCAGGCGAGCCTGAGCTCATGGCACTCTGCCAGATACCTGTTTGAAACAGCTCTCATTCACTCCCCCTTCGCAATAGAAGCCTGAAACAAGGTTCTAAAGACTGTTGACATCTAGTGGAAGCCTTAGGAAGTGCTAAATGACTGCATAGACACTGTATATTGGATAGGCAAAGACTTGAAAACGTACAAACCTCAAATTTCCCACTTCCTGGTTGGATTTTTTCTCAGGTTTTTGCCTGCCATATGTGTTCTGTTATACTCACAGACATCATTCAAACAGTTTTAGAACCTTCAGAGTGTGTTCTATCCAAATCTACTAATAATATGCATATCTTAGCTTCTGGGCCTGAGTAGCAGGCAGTTTACTCTGGGCACATTATTCATCCAAGCTACTCAATACTGCCCCCCAGCCATAAGAAGTGTAACGCACCAGACAATTTCAGAAAAGGTTCGTCTTTAATGACAAAAAATGTATGCAAACATTGAACCGTTCACAAAAAGCATAGATAGTCGACTTGAACATACACAAGTATAATGGTAATTGTTCTCCATGTTGATACAGTTACAAGTGAGTGTGGGTGGAATATTGACTGAATGAATCAGGGATAAGAGCGTTGTCATCTTCACACTGTCTGGGACACACTTCAATCTCAGAGCTCCATGGGCTCTTCTGGCTTCTCTGCTGCCGGCTCATCATCTGGCTGGGCAACCTGCAGTACAACAAGAGGACATGGCATGTGCATTGTCAGGTATGGAGATACAGTGCCTTGCGAAAGTATTCGGCCCCCTTGAACTTTGCAACCTTTTGCCACATTTCAGGCTTCAAACATAAAGATATAAAACTGTATTTTTTGTAAAGAATCAACAAGTGTGACACAATCATGAAGTGGAACGACATTTATTGGATATTTCAAACTTTTTTAACAAATCAAAAACTGAAAAATTGGGCGTGCAAAATTATTCAGCCCCCTTAAGTTAATACTTTGTAGCGCCACCTTTTGCTGCGATTACAGCTGTAATTTTTTCCCATTCCTCCTTGCAAAACAGCTCGAGCTCAGTGAGGTTGGATGGAGAGCATTTGTGAACAGCAGTTTTCAGTTCTTTCCACAGATTCTCGATTGGATTCAGGTCTGGACTTTGACTTGGCCATTCTAACACCTGGATATGTTTATTTTTGAACCATTCCATTGTAGATTTTGCTTTATCTTTTGGATCATTGTCTTGTTGGAAGACAAATCTCCGTCCCAGTCTCAGGTCTTTTGCAGACTCCATCAGGTTTTCTTCCAGAATGGTCCTGTATTTGGCTCCATCCATCTTCCCATCAATTTTAACCATCTACTATGATGCTGCCACCACCATGTTTGACAGTGGGGATGGTGTGTTCAGGGTGATGAGCTGTGTTGCTTTTATGCCAAATATAACGTTTTGCATTGTTGCCAAAAATTTCAATTTTGGTTTCATCTGACCAGAGCACCTTCTTCCACATGTTTGGTGTGTCTCCCAGGTGGCTTGTGGCAAACTTAAAACGACACTTTTTATGGATATCTTTAAGAAATAGCTTTCTTCTTGCCACTCTTCCATGAAGGCCAGATTTGTGCAATATACGACTGATTGTTGTCCTATGGACAGAGTCTCCCACCTCAGCTGTAGATCTCTCCAGTTCATCCAGAGTGATCATGGGCCTCTTGGCTGCATCTCTGATCAGTCTTCTCCTTGTATGAGCTGAAAGTTTAGAGGGACGGCCAGGTCTTGGTAGATTTGCAGTGGTCTGATACTCCTTCCATTTCAATATTATCGCTTGCACAGTGCTCATTGGGATGTTTAAAGCTTGGGAAATCTTTTTGTATCCAAATCCGGCTTTAAACTTCTTCACAACAGTATCTCGGACCTGCCTGGTGTGTTCCTTGTTCTTCATGATGCTCTCTGCGCTTTTAACAGACCTCTGAGGCTATCACAGTGCAGGTGCATTTATACGGAGACTTGATTACACACAGGTGGATTGTATTTATCATCATTAGTCATTTAGGTCAACATTGGATCATTCAGAGATCCTCACTAAACTTCTGGAGAGTTTGCTGCACTGAAAGTAAAGGGGCTGAATAATTTTGCACGCCCAATTTTTCAGTTTTTGATTTGTTAAAAAAGTTTGAAATATCCAATAAATGTCGTTCCACTTCATGATTGTGTCCCACTTGTTGTTGATTCTTCACAAAAAAATACAGTTTTATATCTTTATGTTTGAAGCCTGAAATGTGGCAAAAGGTCGCAAAGTTCAAGGGGGCCGAATACTTTCGCAAGGCACTGTAACTGAATAATGTACCGTCAATAATCTTACTAAGGCAATAACCGTTCCTCTTGACAAGTTTCCTCAGAGAAAATATTTGTATTCAACATTTGCCAAGTTGTTCCTTACCCTTCTCTGTGGCCTCTCCTCAAGGCCTTCAAGGAATGATGCCACATCGCCATCATCGTAGATGGTGAACTCCATGTCCTTGCCAACAATCCCAACGGACACATTCTAAAAGGGCAGACAGTAAGTTGTCAATCTGTGAATTAACTTGTGTTCCCGAACCCCTACCCTTCTCTCTGAACCCCTCATGTATTTAAAAACACTGGATTCGTGTAAGAATGGCTAGAAGGTGTTTTCACATAGTAGTTATACCAGTCCATCCCATAAGGGGGAGCGAATGAGAGTCCACTTCAGGGTGAGGAGTAGATAATTGGCCAGTAGCCTGATATTAAAAGTCTTAAGGTTACTACAAGCTTCACTCCGTTGATCTACGTGCACGTGGGAGCAGTGGGATTTTTGGAGCATGGGATACGTTTTGGTAACATGATATCCTTGCCGGTCCCACTCCCATTAAAACAAAATCAGATTTTATTTGTCACATACGCCAAATAGAACAGGTGTAGGTAGACCTTAGTGAAATGTTCACTTACAAGCCCTTAACCAACAATGCAGTTAAGAACAATAGGTGTTAAGAAATGATTTACTAAAATAAACTGAAGTTAAAAAATAAAAACATAAAGCAAGAATAGAAAAATGACATAATTAAAAGAACAATAATAAAATAACAGTAGCGAGGCTATATACTGGGTGTACCGGTACAGAGTCAAAATGCGGGGCTACAAGTTAGTCGAGGTAATTGAGGAAATATTTACATGTAGGTAGATGTAAAGTGACTCACAAGGGGGGCGATAGCAAAGTTTTGTAATATTTTCATTTTTATTAGTAGCTAGCTGGTAGCCTGGCTAGCTGGCTTTAAACATAGGAAGCTAGCTAGCTTTTTTAACTCCCCACATCTATCTCCTTATGAAATAAATCAGATTTATAATTAAAACATATGCACTGGCAAATATTTGTATAGTTGCAGGTTTAACTACTGATGGGGAAACAAAGCTTCCTGAAGCTGAGGTTTTCAAGAAAATTGTTTCAAATAGGTTCATTACTCAAGGCTTTAATCAACACAGTGTACACGAGTTACGTCTGCTGTTCAAAAATAATTTAGAGCAGCCAAATTATCGTGTGCTCAGCATAGCCTTTTTGTCTTCTACCAAACCAATCAGGTGGTTGTTCGACGAAACAAAGCTTCATGTCATTAATCACATGCTTCTGATATTCGTGATACAGGCATTTGCACACTGCCTCGAAGTACACTTCTTAGTGATTTTGACGTATGCCTCAGAATTCAGGCATCAAACGTAACATCACTAAGTGTAACCCGAAACATTATCCCAGTTTGATGTGCTGCTTGTGTATTAATTCCCATATCAGCTAAAAACAGAACATCATAATGTTTTGCTCACAGAGAAAAAATCATATGGCTAGCTAGTTGGCTATAGCAGGTTCTACCATTTCACAATAGCCTGATAGTTATAACTTCTAAACAAAATACCTTTTTGGGTGGATTCTTGTTGTTTGATTATCAATGGAAATTAGGCTACTTGATTAATAACCTATAGATCGGATTGAGGAACCAAGTGACAACACTGCCCCCCATGGCTGCGGAAAGAATGATACGGCGCATCTCAATTTTCAGGTAGTAGAAAAGCATGTTGAATACCGAATGGTATTACAAGAAGCTGCCCCTTTTGTGACAGAAAAATGACATTCCAACATTGCGCTACGCTCTGAATCTTGCGTCTCCATAGAGCTTGCAGTAAGCTTAAGGTTTACCTTTGTGGTAAGATCTTGTTCTGCAGGTAGAGTTTCTCTCAGTCCCCGGAGGCCATGTTGAACCAGGTCATTCAGTTCACCTACAAGACAGAATGAAAGTTTTACAATGTGCTTACATCAGAAGCAGAGAAGAAAAAGCTTAAAATACTCACAGTTGAGAAAAGTGTCCATATGTCTTTCCAGATAGGTACGTGCAGACTGGGAGCGGGCCCCTATGGACATGGCCTTGCAATCAAAGTAGTTGGCAGAGGGGCAGGTCTGGAAAATGTGTGGCCCCATATCCTAGAAAAGACAGACAATATTAGATATGACATACGACTCCACTAATATTTACAGAGGAACAAACCAACCAATACATATCTTACATCATATCCTGCGATGAGTAATCCCACACCATAAGGCCTTCTTCCATATCTCTGTGTAGGGATCTGGGTTTCTGAGTGCTAGGTCAAGGTCGATTGTCTTCGTTACAACAGTATAATAACATTTCAAATGATCAACACAGACAATTCATGTTAAGCATCATAAAAACTAAATTTGTGGTAAAACGATACTGCTTCCAATTAGTGTGACCAAGCGGGACACAGGGAGAGGCCGATCAAACACGAACCTGGAGTCCAGGCACTCCTGACGCATAAAGTTGCTGAAGGAGTATGATGGAAGAGAGAAGTGTTAACCTCAGTCAGAAGAATACTGTCTAATTCTCTTCAAGAATATGAAAAACCATGCACAACAGATCCTCTTACCAGAGTAGCCTTGCATCAGCAGTGAGGCCAGCAATGGAGATGCCAATATGGCTGTCGACGTGTAGAATTTTCTTCTGATGGGCAGCCAACTCGGACTGAACTCGCTGGACAAGAACACAAACTTAGGATTAAAAATAGACTACTTTTACACTGCTTTTCATATAATCATGTTCTTGAATGCAAATGTAAAATCAATGTAAATTGTACCTTCAGAGCCACAAGTACAGCATGACTGCGAGATTTCAGACCCACTGTGGCAGATCCTTGTTTCACGGCTTCCATAGCATATTCAATCTGATGAATACGCCCCTGAAACATAAGACCTGTTATGAGTCACAAATATTGCAGCTGAAATTGCTGACTGTTACATTACCTGTATTTGCAGACTCTTACCTGTGGACTCCAAACGGTGACATCATTGTCATACTGGTTGCGGAACTAAGAAAAATACAAAAATGAGTATTACAATCTAGAAACCTACATGTTGCTGTCGTCAT
The DNA here is from genome assembly GCF_023373465.1 of Oncorhynchus keta. Lineage (NCBI taxonomy): Eukaryota > Metazoa > Chordata > Actinopteri > Salmoniformes > Salmonidae > Oncorhynchus > Oncorhynchus keta. The sequence continues at coordinate 75,399,603 of NC_068434.1, read as the reverse complement.
AGGACAATATGTCATCATTGATTCCATAATAGAAATCAAGTTCCATTTAATGTTATCATGGAACCCATTATTGCTCCATTGTTTATATTGGCTGCACAAAGCCCACTTTTTAATGGTAACAGTTACTTCTTACGTATCTTTAACAAGGCAATGACTCTGCTAAAATATATCTGATTTAACTAACTAGCTAGCAACACAGATTGGTCTTCACACAGTGAAGTTTGACTTCAAGTTGTGAACAACGAATCTAGGTAGGTAGGTAGGTAGCTCGCTAGCTGAATGGATAACATTAGCTAGCTAGTTAGCTACCATTGATTAAAATGTTAGCTATGTCCAATAACATTAAGAAAGAAGTTAGCTTCTACTATCATATTCTACCCAAAATATGGGATAGTCACAGGTTAGGGGTGCAGCCATAGGATTTGTTGTTAGCCTATTATATTTCATTACCTTTTTCTTAACCGGTAAGTTACAGCAGCGTGGCTAGTAAGCTTAACTAAATGCTTACTCATTGCTATGGATAGCTAGCTAAGTAGCCTTTCCATCCAACTACAGATAACAGAGATTTCTGGTGCATTTAATTATTACGTTTGCAGTCACTTTTGATATATTGTACATATTATATTATTTCTTCCAAGCTTACCATGATGATAGAGCTTTCCACCAACAAGCGCCTCAGATAACCGATTAGAGCTTGATTACTTTTCCTATTCACGTCTGTGCAAAGGGGAACAAGTAGATTACAGATGTGATGTGAAATTCTTCACCAGACACTGCTGAATAAATCAGAAACCACCCACAATACACAAAGTAATTACTCAATACACCTAATCTTAAACATAATCTACAATCTCGTCGAAATCAACTATTTACAGCTGAAAATTTCGATTTTGAAGGTGCTTTCCTTATTCTTACATACATATCACTTGCTTTATCCAAATAGAGTCCTCTGATATATGTAGTGCTCTAAAGATGCGATTCCGATTCATATTTTCAAAAAGGAAGTGGTAGATTTCTTTAGTTGAACATATTTGGAAATCTTTCAATATCACAGGCCTGCCAGAGTAACTAGGCCTAGATAGGGGGTACAATAGCCTGGCTATGTAATTACACTATAACAAATGTGTAATAATAATAGTAATACTACTACTATTATTACTACTACTTCTACTGCCACTAATAATAATGGCTAAACGTTCAAATAATGGGCCTTATTTTTGGCCAACATGTACTTTACCAATCCTAAAATCCTAAAGAAACAGATCAAGTTGCATATCTGTTTGAAAGCAAGATCATTTGACGTTTGGATTTTGTCCAAAGTCACGGGAACCAAAATCAGGTAAATTGATAAACGCACACTTTCTTTAACCCCACTGTCAACATGTTGACGTTGTGTGGTTGTTTTTAGCTGTATAGATGATCTATTTTTGAGGTTTTCAGTGTATTTTGAACGCGTTCAGACAATGCAATTAATTGTGATTTAAAAATGCGTGCAGTAAAATTACAAAATGTTAACTCGAGCTGATTAACTCTGACAGTCTTAGTTTTTATATAGCAGCACTCTTCTACTGACAGACCATGAGAGTGCACGGTTTGTTTTTAGTGCTGCAGAGCGCGTGCCTGTGTCGATCTGTAGTTTTTGTAGCGGATTGTCACATCTAGGCGGCGACACAGAGTCCCTTTTCTCTAAAAACAACAACATTTCACCTTTCTTTCTTTTAGTCAAAATGCTTGAGCACGTTTGAGTGACCATGGAGTGCGTTTGCCGTCAGGTAGTTGAGAGTTAATACGGCGAGAATATTGGGAGAAGGAAACTTTTGAAGGAATCCAAGGAGCTACAGTTGGAAACATGGCTGTTCGCGAGGAAGGAGAGGTTTTGCACAGTAAAATCAGGCACCACGATGGGGTTGCCAATGCAAACAGCACAGAGAGCTTCAGGAACGGCTATGTGAAGAGCTGCGTCACCCCTTTAAAACAAGTCCATCAAAGGGGATTTTTGTTTACCGTCTGTAGGTTTTGCATTGAGGACATTCTGAATTCAAAAATATTTCGAATTTCTGGCCTATACCTGGGTGCATTCGCAATTTTTGCAGTTTCGTTGCTTATTTCCAGGAGCTTGCAAAGTGACTTCAGCTTTTGGGATTTGCGGACTTTTCTGTCGGGCTTCTCCCAGTCCATCAGCCCTCTCTTTAGCATAGGCTGTGCATTCTTCTTTTTGACCTTTTATTTAAGGAGGAAAAAGAGGGAAAATAATAAATGTTGGCTTGTGTCACTGCCAGCATCATGTTACTTAGGGGATTTTTTAGTTTTGCGGTTTTTGCAGTGGGGAGAGGACCAACACCAGATGCAAATGATTGGCAGGTTGTTATTCGTGTTGGGGTGCGTGGGTCTCCTAACACTGATCCCCACTTTGAAACTCAAACACAGTGTTCTGATCCTGATGTTTGCCAGCGTTGTGTGGTTGGTGTCTTTCACCAGTCTGAGCTGTCTGCCTGCACTCCTGAGACCCGTGTTTGCGTGTTTGGCGGGTGTCTCAGGCTCGCTCTTGTCCCTCTGTTTTGACCATTATTACCCGTCGAGGGAAACGCCGAATAGGATCTCCAGCAACGAGGAGAAAGTCCCTGTGATCAGACCCAGGAGAAGGTCCAGTTGTGTTTCTTTGGGGGAAACGTCGACCAGCTATTATGGCAGCTGTAAAATGCCTCGCAGACCTTCATTGCCGTGCATATCCAGAGAACAGGTAGGTCATGGGCTGGCATAAAGTTCATCATTGCCTTCATTCATTTGTGCAAAAAGTATCACTGACTGCTCAGAGTGAGCACACGTGCGTAAGAGGACACAACCTTGAACCTGTGGTCTCCAGCAAGGAGGCAATTAAACACCATATCCAGAATGCATAGGCCTACAGTAGTACAGACAGACAATCACCCCTACACTGCTGAACTATTCACCATCCAGGTCATTCACCTCTACTCACACAAATAATCGTCTCTTGAAATAAACTAGTCTATTAGTCCTGCAATAATTAAACCCATATGACTATAACATGCAGCACACACATACGTTAATTTACTTAAGTGATTTTCATTCAGACATTCTATTCTTGTTTGTTGAGAGAGTTGTGTGGATGACAGGAAAACCTGTCAAACAAGCTAAAGCGTGATCACTTATGGTAGAGTAAGCAATGCAATGATCATTATTTAGTAATACACTCACAGGCATCATTTTCATATAGGATTAGAAAATAAGTGGTTAGTGCTACATATTGACTAATCTAAAGTTCTCTATGAGGTTATTATTTCACTGTAGTTAGGATATGGTGTGAGGCCACTGCAATGGAAAGTGTGAGTAACATCAAGTGTATTTATTTGGCTTTCAACACTCACTGTATTCTAGGCAATGTATTGTGACCATGGAATATATTAATTCCCCAATAGTTCAAGATGGAAGAACCCCCCCCAATAGTCAAACATCCTGTTCACACTTACATTTGATTGTAACAAACAACGTCACTGTGGCCCAACTGAGCATGGGCCGCAGTGTATTTATACAAAAAATGTACCCTTGATTTTATGAAGAAGACAACTTGATGAAATGGCCTAGTATTACTTTCTTACACAGGACCAATCATAACATTATTTTCAGGGATGTGAAATATTGCTAACTTGCTTACAGTTTCAACATCTGAGCTCCAGAACCAATTGTGTATCAGAAAGAAGCTGTTTTTGGAAGGACAGGGCCGTCCACTCTGGCAGTAAATAGACATCAGGCTTTGGCATCAAATAATCTTCCATATTTTAAAACCCCAAAGGAATGTAATTCCTTTAAAGATGTATAATAACAGGCAATTTGTGTATAGAAACGTTATGGATTGCAGTTTGGCTTCATCTTATTATCAGTGATGGTAGTTGATTCTCGTTTATTTGTGAAATATTTCGGCGAAATGTCACACATTAATAATAAGAGTTTTCAAATCCAACGAGGGCAATATGTCCAGCTGACATTTTAGTGTGTGCCCTGCCCTCTCTGACCATATTAGATTAGCCTATCATATTTTTCTCATTGTCAATTAGATTTATACGGATTTAGTTTTGCCTCTCTGATTCTGTCTGAACCTGTGACGTTTTATAAAAGTGCCCTGCCGAATATTGTTTCAGCAATAGCCTTTGTTGTAAACTGGACGACCTTAAAGATGGAGATTATTCTGAAAAGATAAGACACATAAGCTGCATAAAGGATGTTTTATTACGGTGTTGTAATAGCACACTTCACTCATACAACACAACATTGAATTTGTTCTTTGTTCATTTGACTCATTGTCCTTCAGTGGATGTTGTCAGGAATAGATTGCAGACTCAAGTCTGGATACTACCATACAGGTCTGGTCTAGCGTTAATGTTGTCAGGCAGTGAGGGGCATTGGTGTAGACCAGTATTGATCAGTGAAATAAAGATGTCACTGCCTGTTGTCCAACTGTATTGACTTAACAAGAGAGGATAGGAGTGCCAGCATCACCCAAAACGTGCTACTGTCCTAACTGAAGGACCATATTTGAGTATCACAGGCAAGGACTTTAAGAGTGTGATGATGTGCACGTCAGGTTCAGTGTCCACAGTCAAGTCCTGTATGTGACTCTTTGTCATGATGTAATGTAGAATAATAGTAATTAAGCCGAGCTCAAATGTGGTCTTAGCAGACACATTCAGTTTGGAACTGAAAGGACGAACTCAAACGTAATACTAACCATAGATCATACTTGTCATCCACACATGCATAGATTACTGGACTTGTTTGGTCACACATTAAATGGCATCTCATGTATCATGACATTACATGATTTGTTAGTCATTGATTCATCAGAAAATATATAGTAAAATCATTTATATTTTTTGGGGGTCAGCACATGATGCTTATGACAAATGCTGTGTGGAATGTGGAAAAGACTAACTCATGTCACTTGAAAAAAAATATGATTTTGATTGTGTCTTGCAACATTGGCACAGCGTAAAATTTATATAATAACAATTTATATAATAACGGTTTCCACAAATGAATATTTACAAATGAACAGCAGCACCATATAGGATCAGTGGTCAACCATATTTGGGTTTGCTTACAAAGTTTACACACGATCCCTGCTTTTGTCCTGAAGCTCTGTTGGTATTGACATGATGGTATGCTGTGTGTCCTGTTCTGCGTTAGATCCATTTGTTGCCAGCCAGTGATGCATTTAGACCTTGTCTGTTAATTGTTTCTAGTTTCCACGCAGCAAAAGTTCAGTGTTAGCTGCCAGACACATATCAATACCAACACCTTTTGATATGAGACCATGTGCAGCTGAAATCCAAATAATAATATAATAATAATAATAAATAATAAGTCTTTGAAAGACAACTCTGTTTTAATAGGCCTGTCTCTTGCCGGAACTCTCCCATGAAAGCTATGTAGGCCTTGTTATGGCACACTATCTCATTCTGTTCAGGGCTCTAAAGTGACCTTTATCACAAGGAGCATGTGTGCCCCTAAGTTGAAAAAATGTAGGAGCATACAAAGAAATTTAGGAGCACAATGAAAAGTATTTGAGGTAGTAATGGTGCAAGCATGACGGTCATGAATCTGAGCTCAGTGTATTTTCCACGGCACTTGGGGGGCTGCGGTATAGTGAAGTAATCATTTCAACAATTATCATCTGGGTGATATTTTTGGGGGGTTTCACAGCATAATTTTTTTATTTATTTCACCTTTATTTAACCAGGTAGGCAAGTTGAGAACAAGTTCTCATTTACAATTGCGACCTGGCCAAGATAAAGCAAAGCAGTTCGACACATACAACGACACAGAGTTACACATGGAGTAAAACAAACATACAGTCAATAATACAGTATAAACAAGTCTATATACAATGTGAGCAAATGAGGTGAGAAGGGAGGTAAAGGCAAAAAAGGCCATGGTGGCAAAGTAAATACAATATAGCAAGTAAAACACTGGAATGGTAGTTTTGCAATGGAAGAAAGTGCAAAGTAGAAATACAAATAATGGGGTGCAAAGGAGCAAAATAAATAAATAAAATCCAGTTGGGAAAGAAATATTTAGGCGCATATGCAAGTAAAATGGTTGCACTGTAGAGCCCTGCTGCTACAATTCACTATGCTGTTTTTTAAATGTGGATCACAAAGTTACACAATGCTCTTTTTGTATGTAGGCCTACATACTGTGCTTGACACTCCTTTGTACACCTACTAATACAGTTAAAATAGTTATGATATAGGTCTACTTCATTATGAATTATATAGGCCAACACAGGCATGACTAAGGAGGACCATAATGCAGAGAAGAGAAAGTTTTACATCTCATTTGCATGTCTATCACCTCACTTTGTGTCATGTATTCTGAAACCTCTGGTATTAGGTTAGACGTTCTGAGCGTAAAACTTAGTGTCCCAGTGATGAATGATCAGTGATAGGCCATAAGCACTGATACAGTATTTCTTATTTTGGACTCTGATACCTTACATTTTTAACGTTTGGTTTACATTGGCACATCAGTCATGTTTTTCATAGAGATACTGAAGTTTGGATTTCAGCTTGATAGTTCATGCTAAAAAGCAATGAATAGTACAGCCAAAACAGCCAGGCAAAAGAAGTCCAGATGTCAACTAGTTTGGCTCTTAAGTGTTGGACACACAGTTGGACAAACGTCTTACAGATCAAATCACTACATAATCATCAGTGTGTTATCTTATTTATTGTGTTGTTTTCAAGATTACTTGACATTCTTTGAAATTTATTGCAGTTTGACTTTAAGGGTGACGTCATCTGTCCGCAAAACAATCCTCGCAGAGCACAAATAGGCCTAGAACATAATACACGCAGTCGCAGTAGCCTTCTTTTTACCATGTCTGTGGGAAGGTAGGGATCATTTATGAAGAGTTCAGGTAAACAGTGTAAAAGTGCTTTGCACATGACATTGCAAGCAGCATTAGGCCTATTCCAAACTATTTAAAATGTTACTTTTCTTGGGCATCTTTGCTTACATTGTATTTCGGACAGACGATGTAGCTCATTATCTTGTAATAGTACCCTACCTCATATAGATTGTACAATTGTCATACTTTCAGGGGATGTTACTGAGGAAAGGTACATTGAATCCGTATTATTTGCTGACTAGCAAATGGCTGTGAATGTGTTGTGTCTGGAGAGCGACATTAAGCTTATGAGCATCTTACTTGGTTGAGATTAAGGTGCCACACTCTGTCCTGTGATCTTATGATCTAGATAGTACACCACAACACCTCGGCCTCTCCTGTACTTCCTGATTCTCTTTGGAAACTTAGTCATCATACATTACACTTGCACTTTTGAAGTGTTTTAGCCATTTGGTAGCCATCAGACCCCGTTGTGGTTCCTAAACTGATGGACTGGCTAGCTACAGTGATAATTAGTGCAACGTTTTGTGGGAATATCTCATTGATGTGCTGTCTCACGTCATGTCTTTTCTCATGGCTTCTCCACCTGATGAGCCCAGCTAACAGGCCCTCTCCCTGGCTCCTGCCTGTGAGTCACAGCCTTCCTTCCCACAGTGTAATGGCTATGTGCTCGTCATCAGCGCAGCCTACTACGTCTTTAAACCCAACTACAGTGGCATTGACCAGAAGGTGCGTCTAGTGCTGCTTGAAATCTGTTTGACGTCTTGTGCATCGTCTGTTTGACATTGAATTATTAGTTTGCGTTGCACAAACTCAAAAGAAAGCAAAACCTAACCTGAAACTGTGAACAAGGGCCTACAGTAAAACAGGTGTAAAATCCTGGCCCCAGTGGTGGAGTCTTCTCTACCTGAAATGCAATTTTGGTAACAGAAAACAGGAGATTGACAAACACATTTGCAGTGCATGGTCCTTTGAAAAATAATACAATGAACAGTGTGCCTTGACTACTCCTATAGTATAATGTGCCAGTATTCCTATAGTATAATGTGCCAGTATTCCTATAGTATAATGTGCCAGTATTCCTATAGTATAATGTGCCAGTATTCCTATAGTATAATGTGCCTGTATTTCATATTATACTCTAGGAGCAGTCAATAGAACAATTAAACAATTGAGTTCACACAGTGAGGTTTTGAGGTTTTGAACTTGTAATTGTATTAAATGCTTGATTTCTGTAGTAAGATGGACAGCCTACATGATTAGGCACTACTATATAGGCAGTATTATTCCTGCAGTATTACACAGTTGTTATCATGTTATTTTTTTCAGTGATAGAATAATGGTAAAATACTGCACACAATGAGAACGATAGAAAGAGCATACAGTGCTTTTACCTACCTGTATAGGTCACATTTCTCACAGAATAAAACAGTCCTACATTTGTAGCAATGTTTTCATGGAACAGACATGTTGGCCCCACACTTCCTAAAGAGTTCACACAAATGAAAAACAGTCACTTCGTCTAGGCATAAACCAAAGTCGTTGCATGTCTTTTGGGAAAATACATCCATGATTTGGTAGCATACCGTTTCTCTTTTTTTGGGTAGTGCTTGGGTGGTGTTTGGACTATCATGACAAAATCAGATTTTGTTTGTCTATTGTTTAACATGTGTGTCATTCCTGCAAAAGGGGCAGGTTGGATATCCTGTGTCGTGCACTGACATCCTGTGTCACATCATTACACTTTGTGGCATATTGGTAGGCTAGATATGAGGACAAATAGAAAGTATTTAAATAGAAAGTGATCCAAGGTTAATGAGTGACCTAAAGAACTTGTGTCCTACACGCACACACACACACACACACACACACACACACACACACACACACACACACACACACACACACACACACACACACACACACACACACACACACACACACACACACACACACACACACACACACACCACACACCACACACCACACACACACAGCAATGTGTTCCTTTGACTAGGGAAACTGATTTGCTGTCCTTTGGTAACTGAGCTGTATGTTCTGTCTCTCCTGGTGTGAGTCTATGGGTAGTTGTGGCTTTATCGGTTTATCTTGAGCTCATGAGGAAGTTTGTCTGTGGGTTTGGCATTGTGCAGCTGGAGGCAAGTGGGTCGGTGTGGTGGGCGGGCGTTGACGCTTGCTGAGGGCCTGTTATCGCAGGTGTTTGGCTTCTCAGTGCATGACTGCTTTTGCTCTGAAAAGGACATGGCTGCATGGGCTCCAACAACTCCCTCAGTCACCTCCCTACTGCTCATTCAGTCCTATTGCCTCCAAATTGATTCTTAGATGTTTAAAGCTCTTTATTTGTACTCTCTCTAGCTCTGATTTGAACCATTGATTGGGAATATTATAGCTTTGGAAACAATATATATATATTGTTTCCAAAGCTATAATATATATATGTACTTTACTATTCAGGTGGAAAATCTGGTCTTTCTCCATCTCAAACAGGAACTTTTCAGTTCAGCAGTTGTTGAATTGAGATAAATACTGTTAATAATACACATGTTGTCCTATGTCATTTCTGAACCACATTAACACAGCAAGGTGTAGAACAAGTTACAACAACCTGTCAATGAATGGGCAGCATTCCTATGCTGCTTTCCATAGTCTGACTTACATGGCTTTGAAAGTGTCAAAATGGCCTTTTGTGTTTACCAGAAAACTGATCTCCAAGTTTTCAAAACAATAAGCTGTGGCCCTGTGTTCATGTGACCTACCAGTCGGTATGTCCTGCAGTGCAGCTGTATGCTGACGACCTCTGTGTGGGGTGAACACATCTGTCTGTTGTTGGTGAGATCCTTCAATGTGTCAGGCGGTCTGGGAGGGAAAGCCCTACGCAACACGGATGCTGCTGCTGCTGCCATTTTAGAGATCTCACTGTGAACATAATGTATTAATGAAGGGATGGTGAGACTACTGATACATCATTCATGGAGCAGGATGGGAGGGGTTTGTGTTTTTGTCTCAGCGAAGGTGTTCGTATGATTAAAAATGAAGTATCATGGAACAATGTGAAAATATTTGCCCCCAAGAATATGGATAGGCAAAGTCACCAAGTCATAGGGTTTCCCACAAATTACCTCATTGTTTTCCTTTTCCAAAATAATTTACATCAGAAATCCACGGGAACTATTATCCTCACCAATTAAAGTCCTGAAAACAACCCCCAAACCATCTAGCTATAGTAGGGATGTGTAATATAGACATTCTGGGCTGACCTGATATTAAAAAGTCTTAATTGGTATTGAAGAATTTAGTGCTTATATTGGTATCTGAACATATCATCCTCCTTTCCAATCTCTGCTCGCTGTCCGTTTTTAAAAGATAGAATTGTAGAAATAGACTTTTAAAAATAATCCTGACCTTAATAATTGATAAATTATTAAAATGTCAGTCGTTGGTATAAGTGTGTAACCCCCAGATGTATTGCAATGCTGTTGCACTCTTTTTCTTCATCCTCATATGGTCCGTAATAAAAGATGGAGTAATGAGGCGTAGAGTGTTAACACTGGCCCCTGACTAAGGAAGCCAAGGCCCCTTGCCTGGATGTGACCCCCCTACAGTGTCTGTCTCATATAGAGGTCAACCGATTATAATTTTTCAACACCGATATCGATTATTGGAGGACCAAAAAAAGCCGATACCGATTAATCGTCCGATTTTTATACATATATTTGTAATAATGACAATTACAACAATACTTTATTAACACTTTTATTTTAACTTAATACATCAATAAAATCAATTTAGTCTCAAATAAATAATGAAACATGTTCAATTTGCTTTAAATAATGCAAAAACAAAGTGTTGGAAAAGCAAAAGTGCAATATGTGCCATGTAAGAAAGCTAACGCTAAAGTTCCTTGCTCAGAATATGAAAGCTGGTGGTTCCTTTTAACATGTGTCTTCAATATTCCCAGGTAAGAAGTTTTAGGTTGTAGCTATTATCGGACTATTTCTCTCTATACCATTTGTATTTCATATACCTTTGACTATTGGATGTTCTTATAGGCGCTATATTATTGCCAGCCTAATCTCGGGAGTTGATAGGCTTGAACAGCGCAATGCTTGAAGCAAAGCGAAGAGCTGCTGGCAAATGCAGGAAAGTGCTGTTTGAATGAATGCTTATGAGCCTGCTGCTGCCTACCACTGCTCAGTCAGACTGCTCTGTCAAATATCAAATCATAGACTTAATTATAATATAATAACACACAGAAATATGAGCCGTATGGTCAAATCCGGAAACGATAATTTCGAAAACAAATGTTTATTCTTTCAGTGAAATACAGAACCGTTCCGTATTTTATCTAACGGGTGACCTCCCTAAGTCTAAATATTGCTGTTACATTGCACAACCTTTGATACTTCCGGCGCCGACAGATATGGCCGCCTCGCTTCGCGTTCCTAGGAAACTATGCAGTTTTTTGTTTTTTTACGTGTTATTTCTTACATTAGTACCCCAGGTCATCTTAGGTTTCATTACATACAGTCGAGAAGAACTACTGAATATAAGATCAGCGTCAACTCACCATCAGTACGACCAAGAATATGTTTTCCGCGACGCGGATCCTGTGTTCTGCCTTACAAACAGGACAACGGAATGGATCGCATGCAGCGACCCAAGAAAACGACTCCGAAAAAGAGGGAAACGAGGCGGTCTTCTGGTCAGACTCCGAAAAAGGGCACATCGCGCACCACTCCCCAGCATTCTTCTTGCCAATGTCCAGTCTCTTGACAACAAGGTTGACGAAATCCGAGCAAGGGTGGCATTCCAGAGGGACATCAGAGACTGCAACGTTCTCTGCTTCACGGAAACATGGCTCACTGGAGAGACGCTATCCGATGCGGTGCAGCCAACAGGTTTCTCCACGCATCGCGCCGACAGAAACAAACATCTTTCTGGTAAGAAGAGTGGCGGGAGCGTATGCCTCATGACTAACGAGACATGGTGTCATGAAGGAAACATACAGGAACTCAAATCCTTCTGTTCACCTGATTTAGAATTCCTCACAATCAAATGTAGACCGCATTATCTTCCAAGAGAATTCTCTTCGATTATAATCACAGCCGTATATATCCCCCCCCAAGCAGACACATCGATGGCTCTGAACGAACTTTATTTAACTCTTTGCAAACTGGAAACCATTTATCCGGAGGCTGCATTCATTGTAGCTGGGGATTTTAACAAAGCTAATCTGAAAGCAAGACTCCCTAAATTTTATCAGCATATCGATTGCGCAACCAGGGGTGGTAAAACCTTGGATCATTGTTACTCTAACTTCCGCGACGCATATAAGGCCCTGCCCCGCCCCCCTTTCGGAAAAGCTGACCACGACTCCATTTTGCTGATCCCTGCCTACAGGCAGAAACTAAAACAAGAGGCTCCCACGCTGAGGTCTGTCCAACGCTGGTCAGACCAAGCTGACTCCACACTCCAAGACTGCGTCCATCACGTGGACTGGGACATGTTTCGTATTGCGTCAGATAAAAATATTGACGAATACGCTGATTCGGTGTGCAAGTTCATTAGAACGTGCGTCGAAGATGTCGTTCCCATAGCAACGATAAAAACATTCCCTAACCAGAAACCGTGGATTGATGGCAGCATTCGCGTGAAACTGAAAGCGCGAACCACTGCTTTTAATCAGGGCAAGGTGTCTGGTAACATGTTCGAATATAAACAATGCAGCTATTCCCTCCGCAAGGCTATTAAACAAGCTAAGCGTCAGTACAGAGACAAAGTGGAATCTCAATTCAATGGCTCAGACACAAGAGGCATGTGGCAGGGTCTACAGTCAATCACGGACTACAAGAAGAAACCCAGCCCAGTCACGGACCAGGATGTCTTGCTCCCAGGCAGACTAAATAACAATACAGTGCCACTGACACGGCCTGCAACGAAAACATGCGGTCTCTCCTTCACTGCAGCCGAGGTGAGTAAGACATTTAAACGTGTTAACCCTCGCAAGGCTGCAGGCCCAGACGGCATCCCCAGCCGCGCCCTCAGAGCATGCAGCAGACTGGTATAGGGATTGATTGAATATGTCCGTAAACACACCAGCTGGCCGGTGTGTTTACGGACATATTCAATCAATCCCTATACCAGTCTGCTGTTCCCACATGCTTCAAGAGGGCCACCATTGTTCCTGTTCCCAAGAAAGCTAAGGTAACTGAGCTAAACGACTACCGTCCCGTAGCACTCACTTCCGTCATCATGAAGTGCTTTGAGAGACTAGTCAAGGACCATATCACCTCCACCCTACCTGACACCCTAGACCCACTCCAATTTGCTAACCGCCCAAATAGGTCCACAGACGATGCAATCTCAACCACACTGCACACTGCCCTAACCCACCTGGACAAGAGGAATACCTATGTGAGAATGCTGTTCATCGACTACAGCTCGGCATTCAACACCATAGTACCCTCCAAGCTCGTCATCAAGCTCGAGACCCTGGGTCTCGACCCCGCCCTGTGCAACTGGGTACTGGACTTCCTGACGGGCCGCCCCCAGGTGGTGAGGGTAGGCAACAACATCTCCTCCCCGCTGATCCTCAACACGGGGCCCCACAAGGGTGCGTTCTGAGCCCTCTCCTGTACTCCCTGTTCACCCACGACTGCGTGGCCACGCACGCTCCAACTCAATCATCAAGTTTGCGGACGACACAACAGTGGTAGGCTTGATTACCAACAACGACGAGACGGCCTACAGAGAGGAGGTGAGGGCCCTCGGAGTGTGGTGTCAGGAAAATAACCTCACACTCAACGTCAACAAAACTAAGGAGATGATTGTGGACTTCAGGAAACAGCAGAGGGAACACCCCCCTATCCACATCAATGGAACAGTAGTGGAGAGGGTAGCAAGTTTTAAGTTCCTCGGCATACACATCACAGACAAACTGAATTGGTCCACTCACACTGACAGCGTCGTGAAGAAGGCGCAGCAGCGCCTCTTCAACCTCAGGAGGCTGAAGAAATTCGGCTTGTCATCAAAAGCACTCACAAACTTCTACAGATGCACAATCGAGAGCATCCTGGCGGGCTGTATCACCGCCTGTAACGGCAACTGCTCTGCCCTCAACCGTAAAGCTCTCCAGAGGGTAGTGAGGTCTGCACAACGCATCACCGGGGGCAAACTACCTGCCCTCCAGGACACCTACACCACCCGATGTTACAGGAAGGCCATAAAGGTCATCAAGGACATCAACCACCCGAGCCACTGCCTGTTCACCCCGCTATCATCCAGAAGGCGAGGTCAGTACAGGTGCATCAAAGCTGGGACCGAGAGACTGAAAAACAGGTTCTATCTCAAGGCCATCAGACTGTTAAACAGCCACCACTAACATTGAGTGGCTGCTGCCAACACACTGTCATTGACACTGACCCAACTCCAGCCACTTTAATAATGGGAATTGATGGGAAATGATGTAAATATATCACTAGCCACTTTAAACAATGCTACCTTATATAATGTTACTTACCCTACATTATTCATCTCATATGCATACGTATATACTGTACTCTACATCATCGACTGCATCCTTATGTAATACATGTATCACTAGCCACTTTAACTATGCCACTTTGTTTACTTTGTCTACATACTCATCTCATATGTATATACTGTACTCGATACCATCTACTGTATGCTGCTCTGTACCATCACTCATTCATATATCCTTATGTACATATTCCTTATCCCCTTACACTGTGTATAAGACAGTAGTTTTGGAATTGTTAGTTAGATTACTTGTTGGTTATCACTGCATTGTCGGAACTAGAAGCACAAGCATTTTGCTACACTCGCATTAACATCTGCTAACCATGTGTATATGACAAATAAAATGTGATTTGATCTGATTTGATTTGATGTTATGTCCTAATTATGTACAATTCTGGCACCGCATCGATTAAATGCAATGCAGGACAAGCTAGATAAACTAGTAATATCATCAACCATGTGTAGTTAACTAGTAATCTACACATGGTTGTTGATATTACTAGTTTATCTAGCTTGTCCTGTCGATGCGGTGCCTGTTAATTTATCATCGAACCACAGCCTACTTCGCCAAACAGGTGATGATTTAACAAGCGCATTCGCGAAAAAAGCACTGTCGTTGCACCAATATGTACCTAACCATAAATGTCAATGCCTTTCTTAAAATCAAAAAACAAGTATATATTTTTAAACATGATTGATTGTTTTTTTTTATAAGTTTAATGCTAGCTAGCAACTTACCTTGGCTCCTTGCTGCACTTGCGTAACAGGTAGTCAGCCTGCCACGCAGTCTCCTCGTGGAGTGCAATGTAATCGGCCATAATCGGTGTGCAAAAATGCCGATTACCGATTGTTATGAAAACAACTTGAAATCGGCCCTAATTAATCGGTCAACCTCTAGACTCACATACTTTTTCCCCCACCTTTATTTAACCGGGTTGGCTAGTTGAGAACACCTTTATTTAACCAGGTAGGCTAGTTGAGAACACCTTGATTTAACCAGGTAGGCTAGTTGAGAACAAGTTCTACTTTACAACTGCGACCTGGCCAAGATAAAGCAAAGCAATTTGACACATACAACAACACAGAGTTACAAATGGAATAATCAAACATACAGTCAATAATTCAGTAGAAAGTGTACAGTGTGTGCAAATTAGGTAAGATAAGGGAGGTAAGGCAATAAATTGGCCATGGTGGCAAAGTAACTACAATATACCAATTAAACACTGGAGTGATAGATGTGCAGAAGATGGATGTGCAAGTAGAGATATTGGGGTGCAAAGGAGCAAAATAAATAAATACAGTATGGGGATGAGGAGGTTGGATTGGCTATGTGCAGTGATCTGTGAGCTGCTCTGACAGCTGGTGCTTAAAGTCAGTGAGGGAGATATGAGTCTCCAGCTTCAGTGATTTTTGCTGTTTGTTCCAGTCATTGGCAGCATAGAACTGGAATGAAAAGTGGCCAAATGAGGAATTTACTTTGGGGGTGACCAGTGAAATATACCTGCTGGAGTGCATGCTACGGCTGGGTGTTACTATTGTGACCAGTGAGCTGAGATAAGGCGGGGCTTTACCTAGCAGAGACTTGTAGATGACCTGGAACCAGTGGGTTTGGCGACGAGTATGAAGCGAGGGCCAGCGAATGAGAGTGTACAAGTCGCAGTGGTGGGTAGTATGCGGGGCTTTGGTGACAAAACGGATGGCACTGTGATAGACTGCATCCAATTTGTTGAGTAGAGTGTTGGAGGCTATTTTGTAAATGACATCACCGAAATTGAGGATCGGTACGATGGTTTTACAAGGGTATGTTTGGCAGCATGAGTGAAGGATGCTTTGTTGCGAAATAGGAATCTGATTCTAGATTTAATTTTGGATTGGAGATGCTTAATGTGAGTATGGAAGGAGAGTTTACAGTCTAACCAGACACCTGGATATTTGTTGTTGTCCACATATTCTAAGTCAGAACCGCCCAGAGTAGTGATGCTGCACTGGCGGGTAGGTGCGGGCAGCGATCGGTTGAAGGTCATGCATTTTGTTTTACTTGCATTTAAGAGCAGTTGGAGGCCACGGAAGGAGAGTTGTATGGCATTGAAGCTCGTCTGGAGGTTTGTTAACACAGTATCCAAAGAAGGGCCAGAAGTATACAGAATGGTGTCGTCTGCGTAGAGGTGGATCAGAGAATCACCAGCAGCAAGAGCAACATCATTGATGTATACAGAGAAGAGAGTCGGCCCGAGAATTGAACCCGTGGCACCCCCATAGAGACTGCCAGAGGTCCGGACAACAGGCCCTCCGATTTGACACACTGAACTCTATCAGAGAAGTAGTTGGTGAACCAGGCGAGGCAGTCATTTTAGAAACCAAGGCTGTTGAGTCTGCCGATAAGAATGCAGTGATTGACAGAGTCGAAAGCCTTGGCCATGTCCATGAATACGGCTGCACAGTAATGTCTCTTATCAATGGCGGTTATGATATTGTTTAGGACCTTGAGCGTGGCTGAGGTGCACCCATGACCAGCTCTGAAACCAGATTGGATAGTGGAGAAGGTATGGTGCTATTCGAAATGGTCGGTGATCTGTTTGTTAACTTGGCTTTGGAAGACCTTAGAAAGGCAGGGTAGGATAGATATAGGTCTGTAGCAGTTTGGGTCTAGAGTGTCTCCGCCTTTGAAGAGGGGGATGACCACGGCAGCATTCCAATCTTTGGGAATCTCCAGCTTTCTGGATTTGGATGAAGGAGAAATGGGAGAGGCTTGGGTGAGTTGTTGTGGGGGGTGCAGGGCTGTTGACTGGGGTAGGTGTAGCCAGGTGGAAAGCATGGCCAGCCGTAGAAAAATGCTTATTGAAATTTGCAATTATAGTGGATTTATCGGTGGTGACATTGTTTCCTAGCCTCAGTGCAGTGGGCAGCTGGGAGGAGGTGCTCTTAATCTCCATGTACTTTAGTGTCCCAGAACTTTTTGGAGTTTCTGCTACAGGATGCAAATTTCTGTTTGAAAAAGTTAGCCTTAGCTTTCCTAACTGCCTGTGTATATTGTGTTTTTACTTCCCTGAAAAGTTGCATATCACGGGGGCTATTCGATGCTAATGCAGTACGCAACAGGATGTTTTTGTGCAATCAGGTCTGAAGGGAACCACGGGCTATATTTGTTCCTGGTTCTACATTTTTTTGAATGGGCCATGCTTATTTATGATCGTGAGGAAGGCACTTTTAAAGACTAACCAGGCATCCTCTACTGACGGGATGAGGTCAATTTCCTTCCAGGATCAGGTCGTTTAGAAAGCCTGCTTGGTGAAGTGTTTTAGGGATCATTTGACAGTGATTATGCTACATGCTATCTTACACTTGACACCCCTCTCCCCATCAGGCCCTTTGAGTCTGCTTTCTCTCTGCCCCTGTCCCACAATGTCCAGCAGCCACATTTTAAGAATAGAAGTAACTGTATTTAAAGAAATTACAGGCACAATTAATAAAAATAATAACACCTCACCTAAATCATGCTCTATGGCAAGATTCCTCATCTTTTTTAATGGTTGGACATAAAAGACTGTAAAAAAAATGATACATTCCCACACAATAGAGATAAGAGTGAAGACATCAAAACTATTAAATAACTTTTAAGACATGAAGGTCAGTCAATCAGAAAATGTCAGGAACTTTTCAAGTTTCTTCAAGTGCAGTTGCAAAAACCATCGTGCGCTATGATGAAGCTGGCTCATATGAGGACCGCCACAGGAAAGGAAGACCCAGAGTTAACTCTGAGGCTGAGGATAACTTGATTAGAGATACTAGTCTCATAAATTGGCAATTAACTGCACCTCAGATTGCACCTCACAGAGTTCAAATAACAGACACATCTTAACATCAACATTTCAGAGGAGACTGTGTGAATCAGGCCTTCATGGTCGAATTGCTGCAAAGAAACCACTACTAAAGGACACCAATAAGAAGAAGATACTTACTTTGGCCAAAAAACACGAGCAATGGACATTAGACAGATGGAAATCTGTCCTTTGGTCTGACGAGTCCATATTGAGATTTTTGGTTCCAACCGCCGTGTCTTTGTGAGATGCTTAGTAGGTGAACGGATGATCTCTGCATATGTGGTTCCCACCGTGAAGCATGGAGGAGGAGGTTTGGGGGTGCTTTGTTGGTGACACTGTCTGTGATTTATTTTGAATTCAAGGTACACATAACCAGCATGGCTACCACAGCATTCTGCTGCGATACAGTATCCCATCTGGTTTGCGCTTAGTGGGACTAACATTTGTTTTTCAACAGGACAATGACCCAAAACACACCTTCAGGCT
The DNA here is from genome assembly GCF_023373465.1 of Oncorhynchus keta. NCBI lineage: Eukaryota > Metazoa > Chordata > Actinopteri > Salmoniformes > Salmonidae > Oncorhynchus > Oncorhynchus keta. Next base: position 75,380,811 of record NC_068434.1, on the reverse strand, counting down.
GTGTAAGGGCTATTTTACCAAAAAGGAGAGTGATGGATTGCTGCATCATATGACCTGGCCTCCACAACCACCCGACTTCAACTCAATTGAGATAGTTTGGGATGAGTTGGACCACGGAGTGAAGGAAAAGCAGCCAACAAGTGCAGCATATGTGAGAACTCCTTCAAGACTGTTGGAAAAGCATTCCAGGTGACTACCTCATGAAGCTTTTTGAGAGAATGCAAAGCTGTCATCAAGGCAAAGGGTAGTCTACTTTTAAGAATCTCAAATCTAAAATATATTTTGTTTAACACTTTTTTTGTTTCCTACATGATTCTAAATGTATTATTTCATAGTTTTGAATTATACTATTATTCTACAATGTATAAAATATAGAAAAAAAATAAAAAACATTGAATGAGTAGGTGTGTCCAAACTTTTGACTGGTACTGTATATATGCAAGCAAGGTATGTTTTAGTCAAACATTATTGTATGTCTGTTTGGGCTTCTTGCGGTCAATATGCAGTCTACAAATGATTTGTAATTATGTTCCGCCCCCCTGACCATTTGCTCGTGGCTGAATTTAGTTGATGATCCCTGCACTATGGATTTGTTTTGTCTTGTAGTAAGATATTCCAAATATGATCTCTACAATCTCCTGCAATATAACTTCAGTCACAAAAACTGTCAAATGATGATGTTCCGCTTTGTGTCATTACAGAAGCATTTATACTCAGCTCTGATGGACAGACCCGTAATTATGCTGTCGACATTATCCTTCTGTTTTCCACATCCCACTTTGAGTCCAACCCATGTGTTGATCAGGTCCTCTCTGCAATTCAGGGCAAAATTACTGTTTCTATAATAATCTAATTTAACACCGTTATTTAAAAGAGCATAGTATGAGCATAGTATGTTGTATGAAGGATGGCGTTTCAATGTAATATTCTAAAATATCCTGTCAGAACAGTTACGATGTTCCTTGTCCGTATGGAGAGAGGGAAGGGTGATTCAAACCTGGTCAGGCGAGGGTGAACCATAGATGGACCCCTGTTTGTGTGGTGTTAGTGCTCCTGGGTGTTTTGGGAGCCAGGCAGGGGTAAATAATGCTCTTAACTAACTCTTAACTATACACATGAGGACAGTGCAGCAGGCTGCATAGAGAGAGAGGGGGGGTGGGAGGGAGGGGGGGGGGGAGCAAAGTGGCGGAAAAGCAGAGCGTCTCTCAGCTGTCACGTTCTCTTGCTGTAAAGCCATGTGGAATGATATAACATTGACGTCACTACCCAGTGACGTACGAGTGTGACTGAAAAAAAAACAACAACGTAGTTTTACTAATCGCCCTGTAGAATTTAGTGACTGCCTCTAGCTTCTGATGAGAAGGGGAGAAAATGCACGGAGGAAAATGCAAATACTATTTAACGTTGTATGTAGGATTGTTTAAATTAGTCAAATAAAATGTATAATTTATCATAATCTTTTACATTATTCTTGAGAGACCAAGGTGATTTCTTTTGTTTTCTCACATTGAATTCTGTTTTTGTTGTTTTTTGTAAATATTTTTATGAAGATGAACATTAATTGAATAGAGCCACCAAGTGTTGGTAGTTGATGGTCATTATATTTAGCCTAAACTGATTGTAAAATTGCTTAAGTGAATTTAACAAATTAGTGCTCTGATTTGACAAAGATGATGGATGACGTGTGTAATATCTTAAGTACTCTATATTTTGAGACATTTGGAGACAGTTAATGTTTTTCTATATAGTAATAGAATATGTCATTTACGTGCATGTTTCTGGAATATGGAACATAGTTTATTTGATTAAATATTAAAATAAGGCTACAACATGTCTTTAGTCATTCTTTTGATAATTTCTAGCAATTCTGTGATTCTTGACTAAGGAAAAAATATATAGACCTACTTGTTGTTGTCTGTGGTCCATCCAACTTATTTAGTCTATCTCCTCAACTCATTTATTTCTGCGTAGTCTCAGTACATTAGCTCCTATTGTGCTCAGCTGTAGTGGGCCCAGAGATAAGGGGCTCCTGAATGACTGAAAAACAAGTCCTAGAAAGCACTGATAGGATGACAAAATACAACAGTCTGCTGGAGCTAGCTATAGTATATTGCTTATGGTGTTGAATTACATGTTCTATAATACCAAATACACCTTTTAATCTTTCACTGTCAATACTATTAAGATGTTTTGTGAACAGAAATCCACAAAGACAAATATTGTAGCCTAACATTTGCTTGATAACAATGTAACATGGTTCTCTCTTTTTTGGAATAGTAAACGTTATTTTTTTAAATTATTTTTTACTTATGTAAAATGTTGAACTAAGGAAGTGAGTCACTCCTGCCTTGCACAAGTTAACGCATGAGTGGTAATCAAATTAGACCTTAAATTAAGGCCACGACACCACTCAGGCCTTTTCACATCACACATGGTCAGGACATTGCTGCTGCACGCAAACACACACACACACACGCACAAGCAGCAGGCAGGGCCTCTCCAATAAGGGCAGTAGACATACATCGGTCTAATCAGACACAAGTCCTCAAAGCTTCCTATAGTCAATTTTGAAATATACCATTACTGACTTATGCAAAACATATTAAGCAAAAAATGGTAAAGGGAACAGATTTTAGCCTTTGAAATGTAACATTTATATTATTGTTACATTAATCATTTTTGAACTAGATAGATAATGGATAGGTAATAAAGGTAGCACATCTCTTCCAGTGGCTATGAGTGAACAGATCTAATATTCAATATTCACAGTTCTTAACACATACTGTATATCTGTTCAGTGTGACTCTTAATCAGAATATTCAGATCTCAGTGTGTGAGCTTGACATTTAAATCCAAAACTTAGTTTGCATTGTTACTTCAATTTATTGCCACATAAGGTGCAGCCCAGCTATAGTTGCTGTCTGTTTTATTTTTTCACTATTCGATTAATAATACTTAAAAATATTCATAAAATACCCCAAAATGATGTTTTAATACAATAATATTTTTATTAGGCTAATATTTTATTATTATCTTGTTGTATTTCAGCTCATATTAAGACAAAACTCCTCATTATATACAGTTGAAGTCAGAAGTTCACACCTTAGTCAAATACATTTAAACTCAGTTTTTCACAATTCCTGACATTTAATCCTAGTAAAAAGTATCTGTCTTAGGTCAGTTAGGATGACCACTTTCTTTTTAAGAATGTGAAATGTCAGAATAATAGTAGACGGAATGATTTAGTTCAAATTTGATTTCTTTCATCACATTCCCAGTGGGTCAGAAGTTTACATACACTCAATTAGTATTTCGTAGCATTGCCTTTAAATTGTTTAACTTGGGTCATATGTTTTGGGTAGCCCTCCACAAGCTTCCCACAATAAATTGGGTGAATTTTGGCTCATTCCTCCTGACAAAGCTGGTGTAACTGAGTCAGGTTTGTAGGCCTTCTTGCTCGCACACGCTTTTTCAATTCTGTCTGCAAATTTTCTATAGGATTGAGGTCACAACTTTGGAAGTATGCATGGGGTCATTGTCCGTTTGGAAGACCTATTTGTGACCAAGCTTTAACTTCCTGACTGATGTCTTGAGATGTTGCTTCAATATATCCACATAATATTTCCTACCTCATGATGCCATCTATTTTGTGATGTACTCCAGTCCCTCCTGCTGCAAAACACGCCCACAACATGATGCTGCCACCACCGTTCACGGTTGGGAACCTCCCCCATTTTCCTCCAAACATAACGATGTTTCATCAGACCAGACGACATTTCTCCAAAAAGTACAATCTTTGTCCCCATGTGCAGTTTCAAACCATAGTCTGGCTTTTTATGGCAGTTTTGGAGCAGTGGTTCTAAAAAAAAAATTCTGAGGTCTTGGTTGATTTCTTTTGATTTTCCCATGGTGTCAAGCAAAGAGGCACTGAGTTTGAAGGTTGGCCTTGAAATACATCCACAGGTGCACCTCCAATTGACTCAAATTATGTCAATTATCCCATCAGAAGCTTCTAAAGCCATGACATCATTTTCTGGAATTTTCCAAGCTGTTTAAAGGCACCGTCAACTTAGTGTATGTAAACTTAGTGTATGTAAACTTAGTGTATGTAAACTTAGTGTATGTAAACTTAGTGTATGTAAACTTAGTGTATGTAAACTTAGTGTATGTAAACTTAGTGTATGTAAACTTAGTGTATGTAAACTTAGTGTATGTAAACTTAGTGTATGTAAACTTAGTGTATGTAAACTTAGTGTATGTAAACTTAGTGTATGTAAACTTAGTGTATGTAAACTTAGTGTATGTAAACTTAGTGTATGTAAACTTAGTGTATGTAAACTTAGTGTATGTAAACGTCTGACCCACTGGAATTGTGATACATTGAATTATAAGTGAAATAATCTGTCTGTAAACAATTGTTGAAATTGCACAAAGTAGATGTCCTAACCGACTTGCCAAAACTATAGTTTGTTAACAAGAAACTTGTGGAGTGGTTGAAAAACTAGTTTTAATGACTCCAAACAAAGTGTATGTAAACTTCCAACTTCAACTGTAGATAAAATATACACAGGTATCAGATTATTCTCGCAACTATTATTTATTTGCTAGTTAAATTGAATGTTGTCTTTTTAAAATTATTTTTTATTTATTCAGTGTTCTCTGTCAGTGGTTTGGTGTTAATTTTCTACTTGGCAGCAGACATTAGGACTTGTTGAATGAAAGGGTTAACAGCAGCAGCGAGGGAGCCAGCCGAGCGAGGTGCTCTGTGTGTTTGGCTGACTGCAGAGTGAAACAGGATGCAGCGACTGCATTGTCAGCCTGCTGGTGTGAGTGCAAACAGATGAGGAAATGCTGGAGCGGGTACTCTAAAACTTGGGTTACCTTGGAAACGGTTTGCGTCATGATCACCAGCAATTAGCTTGCACCTCTTTAGTTTTCAAGATAGGTCTACCAGGGCTTAGTCCAATGGCTGTTGCTAACAGCGAAAGCAATTGTCCTCCAAACAACGCTAGGAAATAATTGATGCTTTTTACCTATATTTTGTAATGTCATTTTTTTTGCTTTCAAAGACAATTAAAAGTTTATCTTATTTCATATGTTACATTTTTTACAGAATGTATATATTTTGAAAGTTACCTGAAGAGTGGTGTTTATTATGAAAGTGAGATGACGAGGCAGAGGAAGTTCCCATTAAATGCTCTTCTAATGAGCCCTCATTGACGTTCTCTTATCTGACCGTGTGTGTGTGTGTGTGTGTGTGTGTGTGTGTGTGTGTGTGTGTGTGTGTGTGTGTGTGTGTGTGTGTGTGTGTGTGTGTGTGTGTGTGTGTGTGTGTGTGTGTGTGTGCGCGCGTTGTATGTGGTCGAAGCACATGGAACGGTGCATAAAGTTCCCGAGCGGTCGGTCAGTGATGAGTAGTAATATTTAATGGTTATATTTGAGAGTTAAGAGGCTTCTCTCTCTGGGCCTGTGTTGAGTCTGTGGACACACCAACCAACTGCCATTTTTACACCTCCACTGATCACAGGGGGAGAAAGCCTACTCTGCTCAACCCAGGGGCAGATTGTTGGAACTTTATTAGCCATATACTCAGCACCTCTCAATTGTTTCAAGAGGAGCAGGGATTTTCTGCATGGCTCATCTGGAAAGGATTATTGCACCATAAGGTTCCCAACAGTTCAAACATTTAAGGTGGCCTGGTAGCTTTTAAGTCGACATGGAGGTTGTTGAACCTTGCATGCGTCCTGTGAAGGGAAAAAAAGATAAGAAGAAGCTGTTTGTTTAGGCCAGTGGCTGGGTTGGATAGGAGGGAGGGACAGCAGGGGAGACCATAACGGGGTTGGATAGGAGGGAGGGACAGCAGGGGAGACCATAACGGGGTTGGATAGGAGGGAGGGACAGCAGGGGAGACCATAACGGGGTTGGATAGGAGGGAGGGACAGCAGGGGAGACCATAACGGGGTTGGGAGGAGGGAGGGACAGCAGGGGAGACCATAGCGGGGTTGGATAGGAGGGAGGGACAGCAGGGGAGACCATAACGGGGTTGGATAGGAGGGAGGGACAGCAGGGGAGACCATAACGGGGTTGGATAGGAGGGAGGGACAGCAGGGGAGACCATAACGGGGTTGGATAGGAGGGAGGGACAGCAGGGGAGACCATAACGGGGTTGGATAGGAGGGAGGGCCAGCAGGGGAGACCATAACGGGGTTGGATAGGAGGGAGGGACAGCAGGGGAGACCATAACGGGGTTGGATAGGAGGGAGGGACAGCAGGGGAGACCATAACGGGGTTGGATAGGAGGGAGGGACAGCAGGGGAGACCATAACGGGGTTGGATAGGAGGGAGGGACAGCAGGGGAGACCATAACGGGGTTGGATAGGAGGGAGGGACAGCAGGGGAGACCATAACGGGGTTGGATAGGAGGGAGGGACAGCAGGGGAGACCATAACGGGGTTGGATAGGAGGGAGGGCCAGCAGGGGAGACCATAACGGGGTTGGATAGGAGGGAGGGACAGCAGGGGAGACCATAACGGGGTTGGATAGGAGGGAGGGACAGCAGGGGAGACCATAACGGGGTTGGATAGGAGGGAGGGACAGCAGGGGAGACCATAACGGGGTTGGATAGGAGGGAGGGACAGCAGGGGAGACCATAACGGGGTTGGATAGGAGGGAGGGACAGCAGGGGAGACCATAACGGGGTTGGATAGGAGGGAGGGACAGCAGGGGAGACCATAACGGGGTTGGATAGGAGGGAGGGACAGCAGGGAGACCATAACGGGGTTGGATAGGAGGGAGGGACAGCAGGGGAGACCATAACGGGGTTGGATAGGAGGGAGGGACAGCAGGGGAGACCATAACGGGGTTGGATAGGAGGGAGGGACAGCAGGGGAGACCATAACGGGGTTGGATAGGAGGGAGGGACAGCAGGGGAGACCATAACGGGGTTGGATAGGAGGGAGGGACAGCAGGGGAGACCATAACGGGGTTGGATAGGAGGGAGGGACAGCAGGGGAGACCATAACGGGGTTGGATAGGAGGGAGGGACAGCAGGGGAGACCATAACGGGGTTGGATAGGAGGGAGGGACAGCAGGGGAGACCATAACGGGGTTGGATAGGAGGGAGGGACAGCAGGGGAGACCATAACGGGGTTGGATAGGAGGGAGGGACAGCAGGGAGACCATAACGGGGTTGGATAGGAGGGAGGGACAGCAGGGGAGACCATAACGGGGTTGGATAGGAGGGAGGGACAGCAGGGGAGACCATAACGGGGTTGGATAGGAGGGAGGGACAGCAGGGAGACCATAACGGGGTTGGATAGGAGGGAGGGACAGCAGGGAGACCATAACGGGGTTGGATAGGAGGGAGGGACAGCAGGGAGACCATAACGGGGTTGGATAGGAGGGAGGGACAGCAGGGGAGACCATAACGGGGTTGGATAGGAGGGAGGGACAGCAGGGGAGACCATAACGGGGTTGGATAGGAGGGAGGGACAGCAGGGGAGACCATAACGGGGTTGGATAGGAGGGAGGGACAGCAGGGAGACCATAACGGGGTTGGATAGGAGGGAGGGACAGCAGGGGAGACCATAACGGGGTTGGATAGGAGGGAGGGACAGCAGGGGAGACCATAACGGGGTTGGATAGGAGGGAGGGACAGCAGGGGAGACCATAACGGGGTTGGATAGGAGGGAGGGACAGCAGGGGAGACCATAACGGGGTTGGATAGGAGGGAGGGACAGCAGGGGAGACCATAACGGGGTTGGATAGGAGGGAGGGACAGCAGGGGAGACCATAACGGGGTTGGATAGGAGGGAGGGACAGCAGGGAGACCATAACGGGGTTGGATAGGAGGGAGGGACAGCAGGGGAGACCATAACGGGGTTGGATAGGAGGGAGGGACAGCAGGGAGACCATAACGGGGTTGGATAGGAGGGAGGGACAGCAGGGGAGACCATAACGGGGTTGGATAGGAGGGAGGGACAGCAGGGGAGACCATAACGGGGTTGGATAGGAGGGAGGGACAGCAGGGGAGACCATAACGGGGTTGGATAGGAGGGAGGGACAGCAGGGGAGACCATAACGGGGTTGGATAGGAGGGAGGGACAGCAGGGGAGACCATAACGGGGTTGGATAGGAGGGAGGGACAGCAGGGGAGACCATAACGGGGTTGGGAGGAGGGGTGGTTAGCTGAGATCAGAGATCTAGTGACGTACGTGAAAGATCTCAGTTGAGTTAGTTGGCTCGCTGGGGGTTGGAGAATGTTGGAGCAATGGGACTGCGAGGATGGTTAGTTTCTGTTTGCAGTGGTGTAAAAAGTACCCAATTGTCATACTTGAGTAAAAATAAAGATACGTTTATTAGAAAATGACTCAAGTAAAAGTGAATGTCACCCAGTAAAATACTACTTGAGTAAAAGCCTAAAAGTATTGGATTTGAAATATACTTAACTACCGAAAGTAAATGTAATTGCTCAAATATATTTAAATATCAAAAGTAAAAGTATAAAAATACAAAATAAATCCTTATATTAAGCAAACTAGGCGGCACCATTTTCTTGATTTTTCAATTTATGGATAGCCAGGGGTTATCTCCAGCCAGGGGTTATCTCCAGCCAGGGGTTATCTCCAGCCAGGGGTTATCTCCAGCCAGGGGTTATCTCCAGCCAGGGTGTATCTCCAGCCAGGGGTTATCTCCAGCCATTTTCTCCAGCCAGGGTGTTATCTCCAGCCAGGGGTTATCTCCAGCCAGGGGTTATCTCCAGCCAGGGGTTATCTCCAGCCAGGGTGTATCTCCAGCCAGGGTGTATCTCCAGCCAGGGTGTATCTCCAGCCAGGGGTTATCTCCAGCCAGGGTTATCTCCAGCCAGGGGTTATCTCCAGCCAGGGGTTATCTCCAGCCAGGGGTTATCTCCAGCCAGGGTGTTATCTCCAGCCAGGGTGTTATCTCCAGCCAGGGTGTTATCTCCAGCCAGGGGTTATCTCCAGCCAGGGGTTATCTCCAGCCAGGGGTTATCTCACCTCTGTACAAGCCCTATTGCTGTTTAGCTGTTTTGGCAATTACAGCGTATTTGCAGTGGTAGAAAAAGTACCCAATTGTGATACTTGAGTAAAAGTATAGATACCTTAATAGAAAATGACTCAAGTAAAAGTGAAAGTCACCCAGTAAAATACTACTTGAGTAAAAGTCTAAAAGTATTTGGTTCTAAATATACTTAGGTATCAAAAGTAAATGTAATTGATAATATATACTTAAGTATCAAAAGTAAAAGTATAAATAATTTCAAATTCCTTCTATTAAGCAAAGCAGACGCCACCATTTTCTTCTTTCAAAAATGTACAAATAGCCAGGGGCACACTCAGACATAATTTACATTGGGTTTGGTGAGTCCATCAGATCAGAGACAGTAGGGATGACCATGTGTTCTCTTGATAAGTGCATGAATTGGATCATTTTCCTGTCCTACTAAGCATTCAAAATGTAACAAGTACTTTTGGGTGTCAGGGAAAATGTATGGAGTAAAAAGTACTTTATTTTCTGTAGGAATGTAGTGAAGTAACAGTGGTCAAAAATGTATAGTAAAGTACACATACCACAAAAACTACTTAAGTAGTACTTTTAATTATTTTTACTTCAGTACTTTACACCACTGCTTATTTGTGACTGAATAGCACCAATAATCCTGTCTGTCAAATTCAAAATGGGAACTGAACTGTTGTTCACTGTTCTGATTAAACGTTTTATTTCTTTCTCTCGCTCTCTCCTCTCCTCTCCTCTCCTCTCCTCTCCTCTCCTCTCCTCTCCTCTCCTCTCCTCTCCTCTCCTCTCCTCTCCTCTCCTCTCCTCTCCTCTCCTCTCCTCTCCTCTCCTCTCCTCTCCTCTCTCCTCTCCTCTCCTCTCCCTCTCCTCTCCTCTCCTCTCCTGTCCTGTCCTCTCCTCTCCTGTCCTCTCCTGTCCTCTCCTCTCCTCTCCTCTCCTCTCCTCTCCTCTCTCTCCTCTCTCTCCTCTCCTCTCCTCTCCTCTCCTCTCCCTCTCCTCTCCTCTCCTCTCTCTCTCCTCTCCTCTCCTCTCCTCTCTCTCTCTCTCTTCTCTCTCTCTCTCCTCTCTCTCTCTCTCTCTCTCTCTCCTCTCCTCTCCTCTCCTCTCTCCTCTCTCTCTCAATTGAAAACAGTGTTAGCGCTGCCACTTTTACACCAAAAGGCTGTTGCTAGGTGACGGCTGACGTCAGTGGCAGCTACAGAGGAGGTCTTGTGTGTTTGACTGCTAAGGGCAGACCCCACTGAAAAGGGCAAAACTATGAAGCACTATTAGTCATTGCAATAAAAACCTAAACTTCAGTGTCCAAGGATAGCCACTCTAAATAATTGTGAGCATTTCATGCAGACACCTTCTGTAAACCTGCGATCAGGAATTACAAGGTAAAAAAATAAGAAATTCTCTGTCAATCCTGCCAAAAGCCACCCCCTTTTATCTTTCTCTCTCCCTACTCCCTTGCTGTCTCATTTTCTCTAACCCCCCCACACAGGCTCAAATACCAGTCCAGGAACCCCCTCTGTTTTCAGAGCACATGACGTAAGCAATATTTTGTAGAGAGGGGGGAAGAATCAAGGTTGCCAAGGTTGCTCTGGTGCCTGCTTGCCATTGTTTAGTGTAACCAATTCCTGGGAACCCGTATCTCTCTCCCTCAATCCCTCTCTCTCTCTGGACTAGAACATCTGCCCTATTGGACAGCACAGATCAACACCGCATTGTGCATAGCCTAAACAAATTACACAAAAGTTAGGCTTGGCATGTTTTTTTATTTTATTAAAGAAAGTTAACTATTCTGCTGAATGTAAGCAAAATAAATGACTAATTCACACAATATTTATTTCACTTAGAAATTGTAGAGTAGATTGTTTAGACCAGTGAAAAATACAATAATTTAATGCATTGAAAGTTCTGTCTAAGGCAACAATGTGATAAATGGGTTGAATTGGGGAAACCAGGTTACCGAGATTCACCACCCAAACCCATTGTTCTTCTGCCCCTGAGCAAGGCAGTTAACACACTGTTCACCGGGCGCCGAAGACACGGATGTTGGTTAAGGCAGCCCTCCACACCTCTCTGATTCAGAGGGGTTGGGTTAAATGTGGAAGACACATTTCAGTTGAATTGCCTTCAGTTGTACAACTTTCCACTGTCCCTGATTAGGCTGCATCACATCCGGCCATGATTGGGCTGCCCACAATTGGCCCAGCGTTGTCCGGGTTTGGCCGAGGTAGGCCGTCATTGTAAATAAAAATTTGTTCTTAACTGACTTGCCTAGTTAAATAAAGGTTAAATAACAAAACATAAGTCAGAATGCTATCTTTTGGTAGAATGCTTGTTCGTGAATTCTCATCCGAGTGGAGAGGTGCAACTGAAGCACAACATTTGTTTGATGCTGAGCAGAAATTACAATAAGAAGCATTTTAGATCTGCGTTTTCAAAACGCAAGAAGATATTTCTTATGCGTTTTAGTAATTATTTCCTGTGTAAAGAAAATGAAGAATTCTGCGTTAGGGCGACCCCTAAGTTTAACTTGCTAGTTATCTAAGTAAGTGGCTGAATTAATAAGTTCACAGGGCATCATATTGTGTTAGCTTTCTGCCGTGTTTGAGAAGTCAAATCCCTTTGGTTGAGTTTTCTGTAATGCTGCCACTGCAGCTTTATATCCTTGTGTTTTTTCTCCTCTCCGTTCTGGGCCCGTCTGCTCCTCCCCTATCTTCTCAGAGCAGCGAAGACAGGCTCGTTGCCCTGTCGACTCCTGGACTCCACACAGACACGGTGTGTGTATACAGTACTGTTCTTCCTTCAGACAAGCATGTGTCAAAACTTTGTTCATCTACACAATGTCTCTCCTTCACATTCACTTGCAAATGTCCAAACTCACCAAAAAGGACATTCGGTAACTCCTACCCATAGGAGCACTGTATATATATTATACAGTGCATTCCGAAAGTATTCAGATCACTTGCCTTTTTCCATATTTTGTTATGTTACAGCCTTATTCTAAAATGGATTACATAGTTTTTCCCCCCTCGTCAATCTACACACAATACCCCATAATGACAAAGCAAAAACATTTTTTTTAGGAAAAAATATGACATTTGCATAAGTATTCAGACCCTTTACTCAGTACTTTGTTGAAGCACCTTTGGTAGCGATTACAGCCTCTACTCTTCTTGGGTATGACGCCACAAGCTTGGCACACCTGTATTTAGGGAGTTTCTTCCATTCTTCTCTGCAGATCCTCTCAAGCTCTGTCAGGTTGGATGGAGAGCGTTGCTGCACAGCTATGGGACACTGGGACACTCAAGGACGTTCAGAGAGTTGTCCCGAAGCCACTCCTACGTTGTCTTGGCTGTGTGATTAGGGTTGTTGTCTTGTTGGAAGGTGAACATTTGCCCCAGTCTGAGGAGCTCTGGAGCAGGTTTTCATCAAGGATCTCTCTGTAGTTTGCTAATTCATCTTTCACTCGATCCTGACTAGTCTCCCAGTCCCTGCTGATGAAAAACTTTCCCACAGCATGATGCTGCCACCACCATGCTTCACCGTAGGGATGGTGCCAGGTTTTCTCTAGACGTGATGCTTGGCATTCAGGCCAAAGACTTCAATCTTGGTTTCCTCAGATGAGAGAATCTTGTTTCTCATGGTGTGAGAGTCTTTAGATGCCTTTTGGCAAACTCCAAGCAGGCTGTCATGTGCCTTTTACTGAGGAGTGGCTTCCTTCTGGCCACTCTACCATAAAGGCATGATTTGTGGCGTGCTGCAGAGATGGTTGTCCTTCTGGAAGGTTCTCCCATCTCCACAGAGGAACTCTGGAGCTCTGTCAGAGTGACCATCGGGTTCTTGGTCCCCTCCCTGACCAAGGCCCTTGGTGCACTACGAACAATTCCTTTCACCTCATGGCTTGGTTTTTGTTCTGAAATGCACTGTTAATGGTGGGACCTTATATAGACAGGTGTGTGTGTGCCTTCGCAAATCATATCCAATCAATTGAATTTACCACAGGTGGACTCCAATCAACTTGTAGAACAATCTCAAGGATGATCAATGGAAACAGGATGCACCTGAGCTCAATTTCGAGTCTCATAGCAAAGGGTCTGAATACTTCTGTTTTTTATTTTTAATACATTTGCAGAGATACAAAAAAACATGTTTTTTGAAATGTTATTTCATTGTGGGGTATTGTGTGTAGATTGATGATGTATATAAAATCTGGATGCCTCCAGACTCTAATTCACACCCCTTAACCTTTTCCACATTATGTTGTGTTACAGCCTGCATTTAAAATGGATTACATTTAGATTTTTGGGTCACTGGCCTACACACCATAATGTCAAAGTGGAATTACTTTTTTTAGACAATTTTACAAATTAATAAAAGATGAAATGCTGAAATGTTTTGAGTCAGTGAACATGGCTACATGCACACAATCATGTGATTATTGTGGATAGTCAGGTTAATATACTACACTGAACAAAAATATTAACACAATATTAGAGGTCGACCGATTAAATGGAATGGCCGATTAATTAGGGCCGATTTCAAGTTTTCATAACAATCGGAAATCTGTATTTTTGGCGTCGATTTTGCCGATTTAATTTTTTACATTTTTAAATGTATTTTTAAATACCTTTATTTAATTAATTAGGCAAGTCAGTTAAGAACACATTCTTATTTTCAATGACGGCCTAGGAATGGTGGGTTAACTGCCCTGTTCAGGGGCAGAACGACAGATTTTCACCTTGTCAGCTCGGGGGATCCAATCTTGTAACCTTACAGTTAACTAGTCCAACACTCTCACCACCTGCCTCTCATTGCACTCCACGAGGAGCCTGCCTGTTACGCGAATGCAGTAGAAGCCAAGGTAAGATGTTAGCTAGCATTAAACTTATCTTATAAAAAACAATCAATCATAATCACTAGTTATAACTGATAGAATCTTGGTTGATGATATTACTTGTTTATCTAGGATGATTTAACAAAAGCGCATTTGCGGAAAAAGCACAATCGTTGGACGACTGTACCTAACCATAAACACCAATGCCTTTCTTAAAATCAATACACAGAAGTATATATTTTTAATCCTGCAATCCAGGTTAGCAGGCAATTGTGTCATTTCTCTTGCGTTCATTGCATGAATTCTCATGTTAAAATTAACCACTAACTTTCATATGTTCTCATGTTCTGAGCAAGGAACTTAAACGTTAGCTTTTTTACATGGCACATATTGCACTTTTACTTCTCCAACACTTTGTTTTTGCATTATTTAAACCAAATTTAACATGTTTAATTATTTATTTGAGGCTAAATTGATTTTAATTCATGTATTATATTAAGTTAAAATAAGTGTTCATTCAGTATTGTTGTAATTGTCATTATTACAAATAAATGTAAAAACATTGGCCGATTAATCGGTGGGCTTTTTTGGTCCTCCAATAATTGGTATCGGTATCGGCATTGAAAACATCATAATCGGTCGACCACAATATGCAACATTTTAAACAATTTTCCTGAAATATAGTTTATTTTAGGAAATCAGTCAATTGAAATGAATTCAGTAGTCCCTAATCAATGGATTTCACATGACTGGGAGTCAGTGGCGGTCAGTGCTAATTTAAGATGATGGAGGATTTGTATTTTGTATTTTAATGAGCATGGCCTTATTTTTATTACAGCATATTGGATGACTGAATATTTTTAGTATAGTTTTATCTAAAAATTATTAAATTCACTGAGGAGGATGTTCCTCCCCCTCCTCTGAGGAGGAGCCTACACTGCTGGAAATACAGATATGCATCTGTTGGTCACAGACACCTTTTTTTAAAAGTATGAGCGTGAATCAGAAAACCAGTCAGTAATTGGTGTGACCATAATTTGCCTCATGCAGCGCGACACATCTCCTTTGCATAGAGTTAATCAGGTTGTTGGTTGTGGCCTGTGGAATGTTGTCCCGCTCTTCAATGGCTGTGCAAAGTTGGAACTTGAACACACTGTCGTACACGTTGATCCAGAGCATTCCAAACATGCTCAATGGATTACATGTCTGGTGAGTATACAGGCCATGAAAAAACTGGGACATTTTCAGCTTTGAGGAATTGTGTACGGATCCTTGCGATATGGGGCCGTGCATAATATGGGGCCGTGCATAATTTATGCGTGAAGAGCACACTTCTCCAGCGTGCCAGTGGCCATCGAAGGTGAGCATTTGCCGACTGAAGTCAGTTACGACGTCAAATTGCAGTCAGGTCCAGATCCCTAGTGAGGATGACAAGCTTGCAGATGAGCTTCCCTGATAGTTTGTGCAGAAATTCTTCGGTTGTGCAAACCCAGTTTTATCAGCTGTCCGAGTGGCTGGTCTCAGACGATCCCACAGGTGAATAAGTTGGATGTGGAGGTCCTGGGCTGGTGTGCTTACACGTGGTCTGCGGTTGTGAGACTGGTTGGACAGTCTAAAGCCGCCTCCAACATCTAAAACGATGTTGGAGGCGGCTTATGGTATAGGAATTAACATTAAATTCTCTTGCAACAGCTCATGCCAATTGTATGCTCCCTAAAAACTTGAGACATCTGTGGCATTCTATTGTGTGACAAAACTGTACATTTTAGAGTGGCCTCTTTATTGTCCACAGCACAAGGTGCACCTGTATATCATGCTGTTTAATCAGCTTCTTGATATACCACACCTGTCAGGTGGATGGATTATCTTGGCAAAGGATAAATTCTCACTAACAGGGATGTCAACAAATTTGTGCACAAACATTTGAAAGAAATAAGCTTTTTGTGTGTATGGAACATTTCTGAGATCTTTAATTTGAGCTCATGAAACATGGGACCAACACTTTACACGTTGCATTTATATTTTTGTTTAGTATATATGCTTGATATGCTTAAGAATCACACTTCTGGTTTTGGCGGTGGGTTACGCGGCAGAAAAGGGATTTATTCCCGGGAGGGAACATTAAAAAAACAATACTGGGAAAATATTCAACCCTAATAAATACTTTCTTTTGGCAATGTATATATCTTACCCTCAGCAATACGTTGATGGAACTCCTCTGGTTATTGGTTGTTTTTGCACAATTGCATTGCTTGTATTGTTGTCGCTGTTGTTTTTGTTATTTCTGCTGCTGCTTTGGATTTTGTCCCCAGTTCAAGTTCTCATCAGTTCTCCCCTACCAAGGAGAGTCAGACAAAACATTTTGTTGAAGAGTCTCGAGCTCCCGGAAGCCTGGCCACCTGACAGTGAAGAGAACCGCCTCCCTACCTGCATACGGGTATAACCAACCATCCATCCTAGACCCTTCCTCTGTGGTGTCTGGCTGCCTGACTCCCTCCCCTGGGGATTAACACATCCCAGCCCTGCCTGTCTGTCTCATTATGTTCCAGCCCTCCAGTGGTAGAATCTCACCCCTGTCCTGTTACACTGTCTGAGGCACTGACAATGAAACAGCCTTTTAAACACCACGTTATAGTGTTCCTACTCTACTGAGGGATTTATGTAGTGCTAGTCACACGCTAAAGGTAAAAAACAACAACATTTGCCTGTGGTTTTGTTTTTGTTCAAATTTTTGTCTATATTCTCATAGCTCTACATTCTCATAGCTCTATTTTCTCATAGCTCTATTTTCTCATAGCTCTATTTTCTCATAGCTCTATATTCTCATAGCTCTACATTCTCATAGCTCTATATTCTCATAGCTCTACATTCTCATAGCTCTACATTCTCATAGCTCTATTTTCTCATAGCTCTATTTTCTCATAGCTCTATATTCTCATAGCTCTATTTTCTCATAGCTCTTTTACATGCTTGGAAAGGAACAGAGGGTTTCGTTTTTCTGAGAAAGAAGAGAAACAGCACTGATCATTCAGTAGTCTCTGTTTAATATTGTTCTCTCCCAGGTGTCTGTCTCTATCCACAGTCACTGGGTTTCTTCACTCTCTGCCTTTCAATCAGACTCACTGTCACACTAAACTACACAGCGGAGATAGCGATGGGCCGAGATGAAAACTATGTCAACACTTGGAAAGAAAAGAGAACAAAATAACTTATGAAGACATCAGTAGCAAAACACAAAAGCCACAACTGTAGTTGTGTGTGTCCACTCTCGCCTAGCTCTGCCTAAAGAAGTGCGTAAAGCCTACTGTCTTTGGTATGTCAGCAATGAATGACGTGTGCTGTCACTAGAGATAAACCAGCCACTGTGTACTATGCCTGCTGTAAGGAGGGGGCAGAGAGATAGGTGGATTGTGTACTGTCCACAGCACACAGTCACGTGGCCTGGTAGGGCTGGGCAATGTATCACATTTATTTGATGAATTAGAATGTATGATTTAGAGCGATATTCCAAATGCCTTTATCGAAAGAATTGAGTTTGTTATGGTCGTTTATGTCTGCATGTTCACATGCTGTATTTTCGGTCTCATCTCTTTCGCTCCTCTGTGCTGTGTGCACCTTCGCATTTACACCAGAGATCTGTATATAATGAAGAGATGCACATCTCCACCCTAACAATGGGATTCCTTGTCCCAAAGGTGGAAAGGCAGGCGACAGGCTTAGTTCCAAAATAAGCCCATAGAAACGCATTGGCCCTATTTTGGACAGATTTGAGCGAGAGTGAAACCTCTTGCTTCGCCTCTATGGTTTACACACATATCAAGCCCCCCCCCACCCCGCGCCTCTCACCCCAGCAAAGTTCAGAGATGTCATCTTCCTCTCTGACCAGCGGTTTCAACTCGCTATTTGCATTTGAGATTTGGTCCACCAAAACACATTGAGACATTATTTTACTGTAATAGAGGAGAAGTTTACTTTTTTAATGCTACCCTTTTTAGGTCACAATTACTCAAATTGTGCGCAGAGCAGACACTACTAAAACGAGAGTATCAATGAACATTGATTCTGGAAAATGAATGCTCAGTTTGTCCCGTGCAGCTGTGGGGTACCACGTACCACTAGCAGCATTTTAGGCAAAGACTGTTTGTTATACTAGCTGTCTGGTCTGTGTTTTATAAATGTGAAGTAAGCATAAAACACGATTATATAAAGAATTGGCAACTCGTTCTCATTCTGAGAAATAAGGTAGGCCACTTGATTTCAACATCTGAACAAAGTGGAGAGGCTAACATGCTTTTCAAACAGTTGGAGGCGGACAGAAGGGTCTGTTCATAACAATTAAACTTTTAGCAACCTTGTTAGCTAGCAAACTGATTTAAGTTGTCTAAACTTGAATTATAAAGATTAGCTGGCTAATCACTGGCACGTGGTCTTGAGAGATTGTTGATGAGACCTGTGTTAATTTTCTATAGCCTGATGGCTGCTACAAGAAGTTAGTCGTTATTAGCGAATGTGCATTCTGCATGGTTCTGGTTACATTTGTAACAAAAAAGGGCATTATAATAGACATACTTTAAAGCCAGATTAGTGATATTGCAATAAAAAGCAGGTTAAACTATTTTGATAAAATAATACAATTATTAGTGGGTGGTTATGGAAAGCTTATATTCATCCTAGGTATAACTTCACAACCCCCGAATTCATTAGATTATTGCTGATTGTGTGAAATGCAGTGTATTTTACCTTTAATTGTACAGCAACTCTTATTTCGAGAAAATATATTTTTTAAATTTATATATATATTGTGAATAAGTTTGAAAAGATCGAGATATGATTTTTATGCCATATCGCCCAGGCCTATGGCCTGGACTCATAGCACAGAGGAGGTGATACTTGGGTGAGCTGTTAACTGAACTTTCCTGCTCTAGTAGATCAAATCAGAGCTGTGACCCAACTGTCACAAATATCACACTCCTGCACCCAGAACTCACAGTAAGAGCTGGGCCAGAAATAAAAGACCAGCTACATGGATCTCTGGGAAATTAATTTATTTTAGGTGCAGGTAGGCTTTTTTTTTTACACCACCAGCCTGTATCGTTTACACCAGGCAGGAGCAAACCGTTTTCGTGAACGGGGTGGTGTACCTAAACAACTGGCCACTGTAAATATGGCCACTGGCTCCAAAATTACTGGCACCCATGAGTGGCAATGTACAAACAATACTTAAAAAAATATAAACAATATAATTATAGAGATAAACTCAAAATGTCAACATGTGAAAAATACGGTACTTTATTAATGTTTCAATGGAACCCAACAAAATGATTTATTGATTTAATTAAAAATCAATGTCTTCCAAATCAAGGTTTCCCAAATAATGGCTTTAAAGATGATTGTAAATAACATCTACTAAAATTAAACCAGGAATTAAATTCCACTTATATAAGTGTATCTAAGTGTTAAGGAACTATATTGAGCTATTACATCACTTCCTTTTTCACTAGGGTATAAAAATGAGGTAACAAGCATTTTGTCAAACATTACAGGAAAAGACCATGCTGTTATCCTTGCCAGAGGTGGTGGCACTAAGTACTAAATGAAGAGCGCCAATAATTATGAAACCTTGATTTTGGTGAAATGTATTTTGTATTAAATAATTGTATGATTTTGGTGGGTTCCATTGAAACATTAAAAAAGTACAGTATTTCTCACATTGGTATTTTGAGTTTATCGCTATAATTATATTGTTTATATTTTTTTAAGTATTGTTTGTGCATTGCCAGTCAGGGGTGCCAGTAATTTTGGAGCCCACTGTATATCACATATAACTAGGGATGCACATTGTCGGCAAAAAATCAAATTGCAATTTTTTTGTTGTTGTAACTTTGTGATTGCGATTTGACTTGTGATAAAGATCAAAACCCTTGGGTGAACTGTTGGAATCATAGACATGTAATGATTTATATTAAAGGGGAAGCTTACCTAAAATCCAAAATGTTCCAAGTGATTCTGTACATTGATGTATCATGTGACTTGTGACGTGTTTTTGTACCCTGCTAGCTCTGCTCCGCTGTCAGTCAAAGAGCAGCTGAGAAATCTGTGAATTGTGGACATTCCTTCTTTTATTGAAAGCGCATAGCCGAATGAGTTCATGTTTGGAACAATCTGTTGACTGCATTTGACCTAACAGAACAGCATGCCAACTTCTAGTGAATCTAACAGCGGGGAGGAGGACCTGCACTGCTTGTGTGACAGGGGGTGAGGCTTTGTCTGTGTGGGAAGCAGCCGCAAGAGGATAGAGGGAGAGAGATGACAGAGAACTAAAAAATGGATATTACACTGAGTGGCCTTTTCAGAATATTGCGATATGGGTATCTCTTGCGATATGGATATCTTCTACGATATGGATATCTCTTGCGATATGGCATTGCACATGTCAATATTGAAATTTGAAATGTGATTAATTGTGCATCCCTACTATAAACCTAGGCAGAGCAGCCTAATACAGATCATTGTAGCAAAGTCCTCGGCTAATAATATTGAAATTGAGAATGATTTATTTCCCACTTCAGAAGTAGATTTTTCCCCTTTCTCTTGATATTGCAATTGGCTCACTGGTTTTGTGCAGTGCGTTGTGTTTCCCTGTGTGCAAAGTGAGATTGTGAGTGCAGTTTGTTGGGCTGCTTTCTGCTGTGTGTGGAATGATAGCAACAGCTGCTTTGTGTGTCTTTCTGTGGCCTGGCTCTCCTGTGCTGCTGCTGCTCCAGCAGAGGTTCTGTGATTATGTATTCCTGGTGCTATGGGCCTTGGTATTGGGCAGCAGGGATAGAGAGCAGCGGGAGCTGGTTGGGAGTAGAGATGTACCAAGCATCGTGTGTCCCTCATATAGACATGCCTACACTCTGAGTAGAAGGGGACATGACGTGACTACTATGGTACAGTAGCTAGCTAGGGTTATAAATAGCACAGTGAGAAAAGTCAGTGTTTGTTGACTGTGCCCAAAGTGATGTGATCTAATGTGCTTTGTTAAAATAACACTGTCCCATTACAGTGACAAAATGATATGGGGCACAGTTCCAAGCTATTTAAAAGGTCATTTAAAGGCTAGCCTACACAATGTGGAATGTGCTTGATTTATTTCAGATAACATAAGACCCCTGAAATCATGCAAATGTAATTTCTGCTTTTATTTATACCTTTGCAGAGACTCTTGCAGCTGCTGTTCTTTAAATCATTCATTACAGTTTTGATTGACCTATAATTCACCAGGCTTTCTTTCTGCTGTTGGTATTCGTGCTCTTTTCCCTTTAATAAATGTTCCAAGAGCCAGTGGGCCAGAATGAGATGTGGTGTCTCTGTCTGCTGCGCCGGCTGGAGAGGATGATGTGCAAATGGACACCATGTGTGTCACTTTACTTTGGGGGGAGAGACAGGAGAAGACAAAGGGGGAGTTCTAGTGTCCCTAAATGGTTAATGGGGAAACCGAGAGACAGACATTCACTGCATCAATTCATCATTTCATTGAGACATCAGTCAGAAATATACGCCATCATTTACTCAAGTGTAGACATTTCTTCAAGAGAGCACGGCACTATCTTGACGACATAAAATGGCAAGTTATGGGAAAAATGTGTGCTGTGGAGATATGTCATTTTCTTCTTCCCCCGGTTCAAGCGATGTTGTGTATTTTCTCACAGCTCAGATGTAGCATATACTAATTGTTCTTTACCGGTCTTCACAGTAAACCTGCTTCTACTGACACAGTAAACCTGCTTCTACTGACACAGTAAACCTGCTTCTACTGACACAATAAACCTGCTTCTACTGACACAATAAACCTGCTTCTACTGACACAATAAACCTGCTTCTACTGACACAATAAACCTGCTTCTACTGACAGAGAGAGAGAGAGAGAGAGAGAGAGAGAGAAGTGTTTATGCGCCGTGCCGCGGTCTCTCTCTGGAGACAAAAGGCAGGGTTTGCCTCAGTCTGCGCTCATACTTGGATGTTGCTCGGGCCCTCACTGGGTTGTGCTGTGCTCCAGACTCTGCTCTGCTCGGAGTCAACCCTGGATGTCGATGCTCAGAGATCTTTTATGATGAACTAGTAATAGTAATGGAATCTCCCTTGCCTTCACATTCCAAAGATGTGACTTTTGTATCTCCACCCAAGGCATTTTCCCTTCATGTAACACCCTCCGTGCTTAACAGAGCAAGGTATGCCCAATGTTTACATCCCCAGGATATGGGCTTGTTGAGAATATGAGTGTATTTCATCTAAGGCTGCAAAGGGAGGGTCGATTACTTGAAACCTTCTGAAGTTTACCAGTAAACCACAAGAATGTTGGTATCTTTCAAGGATATGAATAATACAAATTAAAAAATGACAAAATTACGATAGATTGCCATAGATTTTCTGTTAATTACCAAAATTACTGAAGAATCTGATAAATTACATGTAGCTTTAAGTTACCTCTTCATTCAAGATTTATTGTCATTGTTTGTATAGTTTTTCTGGAAGTGCAATGACTAACACAAAGATATTTCAGGGGCTATTGTTGACCAAATGGATTGAAAGCTGGAAATAAATAGTCAAGCAAGCCAGTTAGCCTATCTGTTTTCACATTTTGAAATAGGCCAACTGTCAGTGATGAAAACTACTGAAAAGGCGGAACTATGCTATTGGAGCATCCTGTGCTGAAAGACACTCAATATACATTTTAGGAACTGGCATTTAATGTTACCATATTACCATATTGTAGACCATTAGAGAGCGTGGGATTGTGGAGTCTCATTCATAACAGGAAATGACGTTGTCTCTTATTATTTTTCCGTCTGACTGAATCTAAAGGATTGTGAATAATACATACTCATTCCCATAGACCAGGGGTGTCACTCATTCCACGTAGGGCCGAGTGTCTGCAGGTCAATTAAGACCTAAACAATCAGGTGAGGGGAGTTCCTTACTAATTAGTGAAAATAATTAATCAAGTACAAAGGTGGAGCAAAAAACCCACAGACACTCAACCCTCCATGGAATGAGTTTGACACGTGCCATAGACTGAGCTGTCAGATTATGGTATTTATGCCATTGTGAGTAAGAGTTATGCTACCTCAGAGCACTGGCCTTGGATCAGATCAACCTTTCCTTCCTATGTCTGTTCATGATTTATGAAGTGAAATGTACTCTGGCCTTGCTCTAAAGCCCTTCCAGTGAGTGATGTTGTGTTTGGTGACGAGTGTTCTTCTCCCTGTCTGTATGTATCCTTCCCACCCTGTCTGTCTGTCAGTCTGGCCTAGCGGCAGGGTCTCTGTGTTCTCCCCTGGTAGTGTATGGCACAGGGCACATGGCAAGGTGCTCTCTTTTTCAGTTCAGTTCAGTTCAGTTCATGACATGTGCTGTGCTGCTGAACACCGGGGACTCAACACTCCCTACCAGCCCAAGCCTCATTTTATTCTCATAAAACATAAACTTATTACTCTCACACTTGGCTACAAGAAGGCATTTTTTAGGTGTTTCGCAACATAGTTGCAAGATTCAAACTGTTTTAAATCCCATGGAGCAGGAGCAGCTCTGACTAAAGCTGATCTGCTGTTTCCACCGTATCCTATTGGGTTAGAAGGGAATGCTCCATAGCTTTGTGTTAGAACTTCTCCCAGTGCCTGGAGGCCCAGGTTACAGGGCTGTGAGTTGTGCCAAGAGTCCAGACATCTTGTGTAGCCTACCACTGTTGCATTTTGTACTGCTCACACAGCATTGTGGCAGGCAGCAGAGCTGACCTTTATTTCACTGATTCTAAAAGGGCCTAAGGGTTTCCTTATGAAATTCAGGTGAGGGTAACAAGCTATGGGGCCCATTGCTCTCATTGTGTAATGATGTGTGAGCATCATGAAAACAGGGGAAGTGTAAAGTTTGTGTTTGTTTTAGTGTTGTTTTTGGTCACTTTAGGGCCTGATGTTGGCACCCAGAATGAGATGCACATAGAGAGAAAGCTGGAGGCAAGTGACCGCTGTAAAATAAAAATGTTGTGCCTGGGCCAGCGGTGGGCCCTTGTTTGTAAATCATTTACTTGACAACATGCAATTTCACTCACTCTCACATCTCTCTGTCTCTCTCTCTCGTGTGTGAGATAGATGGTGGCTCTGTTCGCATGCTTTTTATTGGCCTGAGTTCCAGTGCTCAGGCGCTAGGCTCTGTTTATGAGAGGAGCCTGCTCTGATTCCATGATAAAGCCAGATGTTCCCTTACAAGGCCTCCAGCCTCCTCGTTCTGGCACTCATGTCCATATCAGGTATAGTCTTCCTGTTGTACTCAAGCCTCCCAGGCTCAACACTAGCTGCTGTCTGGCCTTTAATTGGGCGCCTCAATGCTTGGCTCTAACACAGCTGCACACGAAGGACACTAAGGGAAGTGTTTATACTTCAATACAACAGAGCCTTTTTAATATACAACGTGTCAATTCTCCCCACCATGTATACTGTACACTGTAAAAAAGCCCTGTGTGTGAGTTCAGAGTAATAGGATTAACAGGGTTATTTTCCAAAAGAACGTAAGCAGATACATGAGGAACCGGAAAAATGGAGCCCCACTTTCATTAATGTGTCTAAGTGCCTAACTAGTGTGTAAATACCTGTGCTGCATGTCCTTGTGAGTGATGTGCCTTACTTTCCCTGATCCATCTCTTAATTCAGCCTTTGATAAAGTATGGGTCGCAACCCAAAGTGGATCCCGGACCTGTTAATGGTTGGTCGCGACGTATCAGAGTAAATATATCATTATTTGATTTATTACTGGAATTGATTTGGCCAAGTGCAACTGCGGCCTCTGTTCAGTACGCTCTCTGCTTAGCAGCGGTCTCTGCTCAGTACGCTCTCTGCTTAGCAGCGGTCTCTGCTCAGTACGCTCTCTGCTTAGCAGCGGTCTCTGTTCAGTACGCTCTCTGCTTAGCAGCGGTCTCTGCTCAGTACGCTCTCTGCTTAGCAGCGGTCTCTGCTCAGTACGCTCTCTGCTTAGCAGCGGTCTCTGTTCAGTACGCTCTCTGTTCAGTACGGTCTCTGCCCAGTGTGGCAGCTGCGCTAGTGGGAGAGGGAGATGCCTGTGTGCTTCGCGGTTTACCAGGTATTTTTTTCTTAAAGATCACTCAGCAACACAGGCTGCGGCGCTGTCGTTCAGGAGAAGATGATGCTCTGTCAGCTACTGACTTGTCCTTCTCACTCGCCATCACTCACCGCTGTCATCAAAGGGACTCATCATGCTAGCAACAAGTTCTTAGCTGAGCTCAATCATCACAAAACGCAAATACACAGATGAGTTTCTCTCTCTTTCATACAAACTTTGAGAAATTACGAGGTGCGCCCACAATGTGTTTTGTGTGGGGAAGTGCATAGTAATGAGTCAATCAAAACAAACAAATGAATGTAACGACACGTCCTGACCAAACATCCACAGCATGATGGTAAACCCAGAGAGTTCTTTCAGAACAGGACAGAATGCTTCAGGAAACAGTGCTTCAACATTGGAAAAGTAAGTCAGCTAGCATGGCGTTGTCATTTAATAACAGGTGATCATAAGCAGAAATTAGGGAGTACTATCTCTCATAGTAGTATATGTGAGTTTCTCTTTCACTGGGTTTGTAACGTTACACGGCTAATAGCTAACGTTAGCCAAAGCAAGCTAACTAGCTACTGATAGTGCAACCCTAAGAAACAGTACAGCTGAAGATGAAAAATGTAAGCCTACTGTACATTTTACTGTAGAAATTATTGTTGAAAACAAGTCTCGGTTGTAACCGTTGCTGTTAAAATACAAATAAGATATGTTTTGAGGCAAACACACACACACAGTTCTGAGTTGCTCATCTACAGCAGGAAGTGGTCTCCTGCCTAAATGAGAAAGCAGTAAATGTTCTGATCCAGTTTGGCACCACATACCTATGCGAGTTAGGGTTCTCAACATGCTGACATACTTTAATAAAAAGTGCAAATCAAATTGTATTTATCACATGCACCGAATACAAAAGGTGTAGTAGACCTTACAGTGAAATGCTTACTTACAAGCCCTTATCCAACAATGCAGTTTAATTGTTTTTTTATATATATATATATATATATATATATATATATATATATATATAACATAGGAGCAACAATAAAATAACAGTAGCAAGGCTTTATACAGGAGGTTCCGGTACAGGGGGTTCTGGTACAGAACCATGTTTTTTCTTAGCTACTTCATGTAGCTAACGTATTCTTGCTTTGCATATTCCCCTTTGATTTAGAAGATACTGTTGCACAAACAACATGCTGATTTAGGTCTACACCATCACTGGTATTATCAGGCTGTATTAGCTAGCTACATTTACTCTTACTCAGTACATGTATTAGCTATCTAGCTACCAGTTAGCATTAACAATTAGCGTCTCACAAGATTTAGGGCAACTTGCTAAGAAAATATAAACTAGCTGTTTGCTGATGTTAGAAACCCAAATAATATTGTCATTATAGAACGCTAGTGGATTTATATTAAGAATCAAAGTGAAAACAGCATTGTTGTCATCAACATTGTTGCATGTGCTGCATTGACCATACAGACTGAACGCAAATGTCTCGTGGTTGAAGAACATCAAATGCGCTCCTTGAGTGACAGGGGGCATGGCTAGGTCTGTGTGGAAAGGGGCACAGTGAGAAAGAGCAGAGAGAGTTTACTCAAGTAGTGAAGTAAACTATAAAAATTGACATTACACATGGCATATCACATTTAACAAACCAAACATTAAAATACTGGTATAGAAGGTAAAGTAAAAACCCAAACCGGTCCCTGCATCACTACTGGTATATCATAAAATACGGTGTACCGCCCAGCCCTAGGACTAAGTACACACCCCTGACGGGCCCCAGTGTTGAGGACCAGGGTTGCAGATGTGTTGTTGCCTACCCTTAACACCTGCGGGCGGCCCGTCAGGAAGTCCAGGATCCAGTTGCAGAGGGAGGTGTTTAGTCCCAGGGTCCTTAGCTTAGTGATGAGCTTCATGGGCACTATGGTGTTGAACACTGAGCTATACTCAATGAACAGCATTCTCACATAGGTGTTCCTATTGTCCAAGTGAGAAAGGTCAGTGTGGAGTGCGATTGAGATTGTGGATCTGTTGGGGCGGTATGGGAATTGGACTGGGTCTAGGGTATCCGGGAGGAGGTTGTTGATGTGAGCCATGACCAGCCTTTCAAAGCACTTCTGGTTACTGATGTAAGTGCTATGGGGCGGTAATCTTTTAGGCAGGTTATCTTTGCTTACTTGGGCATGGGGACTATGGTGGTCTGCTTGAAACATGTAGGTGTTCCAGACTCGGTCAGTGAGAGGTTGAAAATATCAGTGAAGACACTAGCCAGTTGGTCCGTGCATGCTTTGAGTACACATCCTGGTAAGCCGTCTGGCCCCGCAACTTTGTGAATGTTGACCTATTTAAAGGTCTTGCTCACATTGGCTACCCAGAGCATTATCACACAGTCATCCAGAACAGCCTGTGCTCTCGTGCATGATTCAGTGTTGCTTGCCTCGAAGCGAGTATAAAAGGAATTTAGCTCGTCTGGTAGGCTCGCGTCACTGGGCAGCTCGCATCTTGGTTTCCCTTTGTAGTCCATAATCGTTGTCAAGCCCTGCCACATCTGACGAGCGTCAGAGCCGGTGTAGTAGGATTCAATCTTAATCCTGTATTGACGCTTTGCTTGTTTGATGGTTCATCTGAGGGCATAGCAGGATTTCTTATAAGCGTCCGGATTAGTGTCCCGCTCCTTGAAAGTGGCAGCTCTAGCCTTTAGCTCGATGTGGATATTGCCTGTAATCCATGGTTTCTGGTTGGGATATGTACGTATGGTCACTGTGGGGGGGACGTCGTCGATGCACTTATTGATGAAGCCAATGACTGAGGTGGTATACACCTAATAATAATAATAATAATATATGCCATTTAGCAGACGCTTTTATCCAAAGCGACTTACAGTCATGTGTGCATACATTCTACGTATGGGTGGTCCCGGGGATCGAACCCACTACCCTGGCGTTACAAGCGCCATGCTCTACCAACTGAGCTACAGAAGGACCACCATTGCCATTGGATGAATCCCGGAACATATTCCCGTCTGTGCTAATAAAACAGACCTGTAGTGTATCATCCGTGTCATCTAATCACTTCCGTATTGAATGAGTCACTGGTACTCCCTGCTTTAGTTTTTACTTGTAAGCAGGAATCAGGAGGATAGGGTAATGGTTAGAAGATTTGCCAAGTGGAGGGCAAGGGACAACTTTGTATGCTTCACTGTTTGTGGAGTAAAGGTGGTCTAGAGGTTTTTTTCCCCTCTGGTTGCACATGTAACATGCTGGTAGAAATGAGTTCAAATGAAATTAAGTTTCCCTCCATTAAAGTCCCCAGCCACTAGGAGCGCCGCCTCTGGATGAGCATTTTCCTGTTTGCTTATGGCCCTAAACAGCTCGTTGAGTGCAGTCTTAGTGCCAGCATCGGTTTGTGGTGGTAAATAGACAGCCACGAAAAATATAGAGGAAAACTCTCTTGGTAAATAGTGTGGTCTACAGCTTATAATGAGATACTCTATCTCATGCGAGCAAAACCTTGAGACTTCCTTAATATTAGATTTTGTGCTCCAGCTGTTATTTGCAACTAGATACAGACCTCCACCCCTGATCTTAACGGAGGCAGCTTTTCTATCTTGCCGATGGACCGGAAACCCCGCCAGTTGTAAGTTATTCATGTCATTCTTCAGCCATGATTCGGTGAAACATAAGATATTACAGTTGTTAATGAACCGTTGGTAGTGTCATGATGTGGCCCTTTCTGGTTATAGCTTGTGGCATCCCTCTCTCTCTCCTACACCCAGGTTCTGTTATCTCAGGTAGTAAATTCCTGGAGGAGACTCTCTCCTCCTGGCCAAGCAGTATAGAGAGAGAGAGAGTTCCACAGTAGAACAAAGGAACTTCTTCTACATCACAGAACTTGAGAACTGAACAATATCCATGTTTTGGAGAATGTGTAAACAGTTTGTGGAGAAGCCAGCTACGACCCGGTCTGTTTTGTTTCATGTTTGTGACCTCATGGAAGACAATACAGCCACATTACCATAACTCTGTTCATTCAGGTGCCTCTGTTATGAGGTGTGCTTCTAATTACTGTATAACATGAATTAGTAAAGATTAAACCATTTGTGAAATGATGTTAAACCGTTAATGTGAGAACTGTATTCAGGCATGATCTGGCTCATGGGACAGCCCTTTTCTACTCTTACGAATAAAAAGCCCTCCTGAAGAAATCCTCTTCAGACCATGCATACCTCGGTCAGCTGAGGGGGCAAAGGTTTGAGTAGAGACCACAAAAACCTCAGTTTAAGCTAAGGTTGTAATGGTTGTTGAATTCCTAACCATACCACGTGGAGCATTGGCTACACGGCTGGAAATGGTTAAACTCTGAGACTATCGATCCCGACAGAATAAGAGCAAATCTTAGATACTAATTACTAGTCTGCAGCTAGAAATGATGTCAACCTGGGATGCGAAGATCGACAACAGCCGAAACATCTATTCGATAAGAACATTTCTGAATTTGTAAAATTTTTATTTGCCTTTATTTAACCAGGTAGGCTAGTTGAGAACAAGTTCTCATTTGCAACTGCGACCTGGCCAAGATAAAGCATAGCAGTGTGAACAGACAACACAGAGTTACACATGGAGTAAACAATTAACAAGTCAATAACACAGTAGAAAAAAAGGGGAGTCTATATACATTATGTGCAAAAGGCATGAGGAGGTAGGCGAATAATTACAATATTGCAGATTAACACTGGAGTGATAAATGATCAGATGATCATGTACAGGTAGAGATATTGGTGTGTAAAAGAGCAGAAAAGTAAATAAATAAAAACTGTGGGGATGAGGTAGGTGAAAATGGGTGGGCTATTTACCAATAGATTATGTACAGCTGCAGCGATCGGTTAGCTGCTCAGATAGCTGATGTTTGAAGTTGGTGAGGGAGATAAAAGTCTCCAACTTCAGCGATTTTTTGCAATTCCTCCAGTCACAGGCAGCAGAGTACTGGAATGAAAGGCGGCCGAATGAGGTGTTGGCTTTAGGGATGATCAGTGAGATACACCTGCTGGAGCGCGTGCTACGGATGGGTGTTGCCATCGTGACCAGTGAACTGAGATAAGGCGGAGCTTTACCTAGCATGGCCTTGTAGATGACCTGGAGCCAGTGGGTCTGGCGACGAATATGTAGCGAGGGCCAGCCGACTAGAGCATACAAGTCGCAGTGGTGGGTAGTATAAGGTGCTTTAGTGACAAAACGGATGGCACTGTGATAAACTGCATCCAGTTTGCTGAGTAGAGTGTTGGAAGCGATTTTGTAGATGACATCGCCAAAGTCGAGGATCGGTAGGATAGTCAGTTTTACTAGGGTAAGCTTTGCAGCGTGAGTGAAGGAGGCTTTGTTGCAGAATAGAAAGCCGACTCTTGATTTGATTTTCGATTGGAGATGTTTGATATGGGTCTGGAAGGAGAGTTTGCAGTCTAGCCAGACACCTAGGTACTTATAGGTGTCCACATATTCAAGGTCGGAACCATCCAGTGTGTTGATGCTAGTCGGGCATGCGGGTGCAGGCAGCGATCGGTTGAAAAGCATGCATTTGGTTTTACTAGCGTTTAAGAGCAGTTGGAGGCCACGGAAGGAGTGTTGTATGGCATTGAAGCTCCTTTGGAGGTTAGATAGCACAGTGTCCAATGACGGGCCGAAAGTATATAGAATGGTGTCGTCTGCGTAGAGGTGGATCAGGGAATCGCCCGCCGCAAGACCAACATCATTGATATATACAGAGAAAAGAGTCGGCCCGAGAATTGAACCCTGTGGCACCCCCATAGAGACTGCCAGAGGACCGGACAGCATGCCCTCCGATTTGACACACTGAACTCTGTCTGCAAAGTAATTGGTGAACCAGGCAAGGCAGTCATCCGAAAAACCGAGGCTACTGAGTCTGCCGATAAGAATCTGTTGATTGACAAGAGTCGAAAGCATTGGCAAGGTCGATGAAGACGGCTGCACAGTACTGTTTTTTATCGATGGCGGTTATGATGTCGTTTAGT
Organism: Oncorhynchus keta; assembly: GCF_023373465.1. Taxonomy (NCBI): domain Eukaryota; kingdom Metazoa; phylum Chordata; class Actinopteri; order Salmoniformes; family Salmonidae; genus Oncorhynchus; species Oncorhynchus keta. Next base: position 75,349,812 of record NC_068434.1, on the reverse strand, counting down.
ACCTTGAGGTGCACCCGTGACCAGCTCGGAAACCAGATTGCATAGCGGAGAAGGTACGGTGGGATTCGAGATGGTCAGTGTCCTGTTTGTTGACTTGGCTTTCGAAGACCTTAGATAGGCAGGGCAGAATGGATATAGGTCTGTAACAGTTTGGGTCCAGGGTGTTTCCCCCACTGCAGCAGCTTTCCAATCCTTGGGGATCTCAGACGATATGAAAGAGAGGTTGAACAGGCTGGTAATAGGGGTTGCAACAATGGCGGCCGATAGTTTCAGAAATAGAGGGTCGAGATTGTCAAGCCCAGCTGATTTATACGGGTCCAGGGTTTGCAGCTCTTTCAGAACATCTGTTATCTGGATTTGGGTAAAGGAGAACCTGGAGAGGCTTGGGCGAGGAGCTGCGGGGGGGCCGGAGCTGTTGGCCGAGGTAGGAGTAGCCAGGCGGAAGGCATGGCAAGCCGTTGAGAAATACTTGTTGAAGTTTTCGATAATCATGGATTTGTCGGTGGTGACCGTGTTCCCTAGCCTCAGTGCAGTGGGCAGCTGGGAGGAGGTGCTCTTGTTCTCCATGGACTTCACAGTGTCCCAGAACTTTTTGGAGTTGGAGCTACAGCATGCAAACTTCTGCCTGAAGAAGCTGGCCTAAGCTTTCCTGACTGACTGCGTGTATTGGTTCCTGACTTCCCTGAACAGTTGCATATCGCGGGGATCTGTTCGATGCTATTGCAGTCCGCCACAGGATGTTTTTGTGCTGGTCGAGGGCAGTCAGGTCTGGAGTGAACCAAGGGCTGTATCTGTTCTTAGTTCTGCATTTTTTGAACGGAGCATGCTTATCTAACATGGCGAGGAAGTTACTCTTAAAGAATGACCAGGCATCCTCAACTGACGGGGTGAGGTCAATGTCCTTCCAGGATACCCGGGCCAGGTTGATTAGAAAGGCCTGCTCACAGAAGTGTTTTAGGGAGCGTTTGACAGTGTTGAGTGGTGGTCGTTTGACTGCGGCACCGTAGCGGATACAGGCAATGAGGCAGTGGTCGCTGAGATCCTGGTTGAAGACAGCGGAGGTGTATTTGGAGGGCCAGTTGGTCAGGATGACGTCTATGAGGGTGCCCTTGCTTACAGAGTTAGGGTTTTACCTGGTGGGTTCCTTGATGATTTGTGTGAGATTGAGGGCATCTAGCTTAGATTGTAGGACTGCCGGGGTGTTAAGCATATCCCAGTTTAGGTCACCTAACAGAACAAACTCTGAAGCTAGATGGGGGGCAATCAATTCACAAACGGTGTCCAGGGCACAGCTGGGAGCTGAGGGGGGGCCGGTAGCAGGCGGCAACAGTGAGAGACTTATTTCTGGAGAGAGTAATTTTCAGAATTAGTAGTTCGAACTGTTTGGGTATGGACCTGGAAAGTATGACATTACTTTGCAGGCTATCTCTGCAGTAGACTGCAACTCCTCCCCCTTTGGCAGTTCTATCTTGACGGAAGATGTTATAGTTGGGTATGGAAATCTCTGAATTTTTGGTGGCCTTCCTGAGCCAGGATTCAGACACGGCAAGGACATCAGGGTTAGCAGAGTGTGCTAAAGCAGTGAGTAAAGCAAACTTAGGGAGGAGGCTTCTGATGTTGACATGCATGAAACCAAGGCTTTTTCGATCACAGAAGTCAACAAATGAGGGTGCCTGGGGACATGCAGGGCCTGGGTTTACCTCCACATCACCCGCGGAACAGAGAAGGAGTAGTATGAGGGTGCGGCTAAAGGCTATCAAATCTGGTCGCCTAGAGCGTTGGGGACAGAGAATAAGAGGAACAGGTTACTGGGCATGGTAGAATATATTCAGGGCATAATGCGCAGACAGGGGTATGGTGGGGTGCGGGTACGGCGGAGGTAAGCCCAGGCACTGGGTGATGATGAGAGAGGTTTTATCTCTGGACATGCTGGTTGAAATGGGTAGGGTCACCGCATATGTGGGAGGTGGGACAAAGGAGGTATCAGGGGTATGAGGAGTGGGACTAGGGGCTCCATTGTGAACTAAAACAATGATAACTAACCTGAGCAACAGTATACAAGGCATATTGACATTTGAGAGAGACATACAGCGAGGCATACAGTAATCACAGGTGTTGAATTGGGAAAGCTAGCTAAAATAGTGGGTGAGACAACAGCTAATCAGCTAGCATAACAACAGCAGGTAAAATGGCATTGACTAGGCAACGGGGCCGACAGATAAAACAAACAAGCAGAATGGAGTACCGTGATTAATGGACAGTCCAGCGTGCATCAGCTATGTAGCCAAGTGATCCAGGGGCAGCGGTGGATGGGGCAGGGGGCTGGACTGGCGAGTGTTATCCAGGTTAAAAAACTAACAATGACTAAATAGCTTGTAGCTAGTTAGCTTCTGGAGGTTCTTGAGTGTGTTCTAAAAATAAAAAATAATAGCGATTCCGTATCACATTGGGTGAGGCAGGTTTCCGGAAGGTATAAGCAAATTTTAAAAATTGGGAAGAGATAGAAAGTACATATGGGCCACTGCGATGCAGACGGTTAGCAGGCCTGTGCTAACAAGCTAACAGATTAGCTGGCCGGGGTAAACAAGGTAGTAGTTAGCGGACCTGGGCTAAACAAGCTAGCAGTTAGCATGCCGAATTAGCAAGCAAGGAGATAGCGAGGGATGGAGAGTTAGCCTTTGGAGGACGTCGCGATGGGGTGAGTCTGTTTATTCCTCTTCATGCAGTGACATCGATAGACCGGTCGTGGATCCGGGTATAGAAGCCCAGGAGTATGCTAGGAACACAGGAGCTCTGGCCGGGCTAGCTTCAAGCTACGTGGGTGGAAACGCTAGCCAGGAGTAATCAACCAGGGTTGTGGTTTAGCTCGATAGCTAGGTGTGAAGATCCAGATGAAAAAAAATAACAAATAAAATCCGTTTGCGGAGGGAATCCGGGGATAAAAAATAAATAGGTCCGTTATGCTCTGGTTAGCGTCACGTTTTTCGAACTGGCGAGAGATTTCCGAGCTAAAGGTTAGCTGATGACCGGTTAGCTGAAGACCGCTAGCATAGCTGGTGGTTAGCTGGCTAGCTTCAGTTGAGGGGTTCCGGTTCCGAAGTAAATATAAATACTTTAGGAAAAGTAGCTACATTGGGTGAGACCGATTGCAGGAGAGTATTTGGAAGCTTAGGTTTAGCAAAATGTTTTTAAAGATATGCGAAGAAAAATATCTAAAAACGAAAAAGAGACGATATTTACAGATATTTACAGAGAGACGATACCACAGGACGACTTAATGCTACGCCATCTTGGATCCGTATGGTAGTCTGAAGTACCCATTCTAACCTGGGAAGACTTAAGGGAAGCAGAGAGACGCTCGGATGAACTTTCCAACAGAAGGACTGACTATTCCAACAGAGATCACGACGACACACTGGGCGTAAATATACAGTGCTGTGAAAAAGGATTTTTGCACATCAGATCAAACTAATTTAAATATTACACAAAGATAACCCAAGTAAACACAAAATTCAGTTTTTTAGTGATGATTTTATTTATTAAGGGGAAAAACGAATAACTGGTTGTGCCACCCTCAGCAGCAACAACTGCAATCAAGTGTTTGCGATAACAGGCAATGAGTCTTTCACATCGCTGTGGAGGAATTTTGTCCCACTATTCTTTGCAGAATTGTTTTAATTCAGCCACATTGGAGGGTTTTCGAGCAAGAACCGCACTTTTAAGGTCACGCCACAGCATCTCAATCGGATTCAAGTCCGGACTTTGACTAGGCCACTCCAAAACCTTCATTTTGTTTTTTAAGCCATTCAGAGGTGGACTTGCTGGTGTGTTTTGGATCATTGTCCTGCTGCAGAACACAAGTGCGCTTCAGCTTGAGGTCAGGAACTGATTGCCGGACATTCTCCTTCAGGATGTTTTGGTAGAGAGCAGAATTCATGGTTCCATCAATCACAGCAAGTTGTCCAGGTCCTGAAGCAACAAAGTAGCCCCAGACCATCATACTACCATATTTGATTGTTGGTATGATGTTCTTTTTCTGAAATGCTATGTTACTTTTATGTCAGATGTAACGGGACGCACACCTTCCAAAAAGTTAAACTTTTGTCTTGTCAGTCCACAGAATATTTTCCCAAAAGTCTCGGGGATCATCAAGATGTTTTTGCCAAAAGTGAGACGAGCCTGTATGTTCTGTTTGGTCAGCAGTGGTTTTTGCCTTGGAACTCTGCCATGGATGCCATTTTTGCCCATTCTCTTTCTTATGGTTGAGTCATGAACACTGACCTTAACTGAGGCAAGTGAGGCCTGCAGTTCTTTAGATGTTGTTGGGGGTTCTTTTGTGACCTCTTGGATGAGTCGTCGCTACACTCTTGGGGTAATTTTGGTAGGCCGGCCACCCCAGGGAAGGTTCACCACTGTTCCAAATTTTCTCCATTTGTGGATAATGGCTCTCACCGTGGTTCGCTGGAGTCCCAAAGCGTTAGAAATGGCTTTGTAACCCCTTCCAGACGGATAGATGTCAATTACTTTGTTTCTCATCTGTTCCTGAATTTCATTGGATCACGGCATGATGTCTTGCTTTTTGAGATCTTTTGGCCTACTTCACTTTGTCAGACGGGTTCTATTTAAGTGATTTCTTGATTCAACAGGTCTGGCAGTAATCAGGCCTGAGTGTGGCTAGTGAAATTGAACTCAGCTTTCCAAAAAATGTGATTAACCACAGTAAATTCAAATCAAATCAAATCAAATCAAAATTTATTTGTCACATACACATGGTTAGCAGATGTTAATGCGAGTGTAGCGAAATGCTTGTGCTTCTAGTTCCGACAATGCAGTGATAACCAACAAGTAATCTAACTAACAATTTCAAAACTACTGTCTTATACACAGTGTAAGGGGATAAGGAATGATTTAACAAGGGGGAGGGGCAATTACTTTGTCACATAGGGCCATGAAGGTTCAGGTTCAGCTTTTTTCCCTTAATAAATAAAATGGTCACGTCTTTCAGCTAGGAGGCACTATTTTTATGTTTGGAAAAGTAACATTCCCAAAGTAAACAGCCTATTTATCAGGCACAGATTCTAGAATATGCATATAATTGACAGATTAGGATAGAAACACTCTAAAGTTTCCCAAAACTGTCAAAATATTGTGTGTGAGTATAACAGAACTGATATTGCAGGCGAAAACCTGAGGAAAATCAAACCAGGAAGTGGCTTCTATTTTCAAAACTCCATGTTCCATCGCCTGCCTTCGCTCCATTTAAAGAGATATCAACCAGATTCCTTTTCCTACGGCTTCCTCAAGGTGTCAACAGTCTTTAGACATAGTTTCAGGCTTTTATTTTGAAAAACGAGCGAGAAAGATAATATCGCGTCAGGTGTTCGCATGAGTTTTGCTTGCGCAACAGAGCTTGGGCAGCCATCGTCTCTCCCTCTCCTACGGAAAAAGACAGTGCCGGTTGATATATTATCGAATATATATTTTAAAAACAACCTGAGGATTGTTTATAAAAAATGTTTGACATGTTTCTGTGGACATTACGGATACTATTTGGAATTTTCGTCTGCATTGTCGTGACCGCTCGAGCTTATGGATTTATAACGCGCCAAAGAAACGGAGGTATTTTGGATATAAAAATAATATTTTTGGAACAAAAGGAACGTTTATTGTGTAACTGGGAGTCTCGTGAGTGAAAACATCCGAAGATCATCAAAGGTAAGCGATTCATTTGATTGCTTTTCTGATTTTCATGACCAAGCTACTTTGATGATAGGTGTTCATAATGTTTTGTCTAGTGATCGATAAACTTACACAAACGCTTGGATTGCTTTCGCTGTAAAGCATATTTTCAAAATCTGACACGACAGGTGGATTAACAAAATGCTAAACTGTGTTTTGTATATTGCACTTGTGATTTCATGAATATAAATATTTTTAGTAATATTATTTGAATGTGGTGCTCTGCAATTCAGCGGCTGTTGATGACAATTATCACGCTAAAGGGATTGGTAGCGTCAAGAAGTTAGAAACTGTATTTTTGTGTTTGTGTAATATAAGAATTTGTTTGATCTGAAACATTTAAGTGTGACAAATGTGCAAATAAATAAGAAATACTTTTTCACAGCACTGTATATTGATTGTAATTATTCCCAAATGAGTGAGCGTTCATGTGCAAAGGATTAGCATTTCAATTAATATAATTATCAACTGTGTAGTGACTCTTTTTGTCTTTCCCGCCCTTCTCAGTCCACACCCACTTCCCTTTGTCCACTAAGCCGTCATATCGGCTTAGCCCACTAGGGAACCTTCCCTATCATTTCATTATCTACTGTTTGTTTGTTTATGCATTTCTGTTATTATTTAGTTAGTTAGGAAATAAATGATTAAGACAATTGGTGTATGGATGATTAATTATAAAGGCTGGGTTCGTGCAGATAACCAACAATTTACAATGTTTGGAATGAGACTAACATGAGGTGAAGAATAATTAATTAATAAGAAGACTAATTGATCAGATATTAAAATATCTGAAGACTTATATTAGGACAAATATAACTTTGTAATCTGAAGATTTCCTTGGTGCCCCAATTTCCTAGTTAATTACATTTACATGATTATTCTAATCCCGTAATAATAATTTCAGAGATTTGATTTGATAAATTAACAGTCTTCAATTTAATGATGCCAAAGTCACGACAGTAGGATATCCTTGATCGGAGCTCATCCATTTTGTTATCCAATGATTGTACATTGGCTAATAGGACTGATGGTAGAGGGGGTTCATTCACTAGCCTACGAACTCTCAGAAGGCAACTCGACCTCTCCTTTTCTTCACGCAAATTATGGGGATTTAGGCCTGTTCCAGAGAAAGCAGTATATCCTTCACGTCGGAATCGCTAAAGAAAAATCTTTGTTTAGTTTGAGGTGAGTAATCGCTGTTCTTCCGGCGCCATTTCAGGAAACAGTCTCAATGCTGAACATGACCTCAGTGTTAGACTGTCAAAAACTGAGCCCAGAATAGACATGCTTATTGAAAACTTAAACCAGCCACACACCTCTCATTAGGAGTGTGTGTGTGTTTTCTGGTCTACATCCATATGATGTGATCAATCAGTTTTATTTTGGTTCAGAATAAAAAATATATGTATTGTATTTTAACAGCAACAGCTCCAACCTAGACTTTTTTCATCAATAATTTCTACAGTAAAATGTACAATAGGCCTGATCACTTTTCATCTGTGCTGTTATTTAAGGTTGCACTATCAAAAAGCCTGTGTGTGTGTGTGTTCTGTTATGCATCTTTGTGATGTGATCAATCATTTTATTCCAGTTCAGAATGAAAATGATGTATTTTAACAGCATCAGTTTCAACCTATACAGATATGGGTTGTTAATGGGGAAGGAATAGATATTGATATTGCTATTGTATTGTTATTTGTTTTTGTCTATATTGTAGTTGTTTTAGGCATACGGGCAATGAAATGTACCAATATTTATCTATAGTTGCATATTTTCCTAAGCTTGGGTCCCAGGAAAACACAGAATTTCTCATTTGTGTCCCAGGCTGAAAAGTTGAAGAACCCCTGTTCTAGATTGTGATGATCATTTCGGTATGTTTTTAAATGTCCTGTCATGGAATTGTCAAAATACACTTGAAGTTTGGTTTCTAAGTGTGTAAGGGCCACACCAGGCTGAAGTCAGCCAGCAGTATGTCACGATCGTCGTATGGAGTAGACCAAAGCGCAGCGTGGTTAGAATACATTCTTCTTTATTAATGAAGAACACGAAGAACACTTAGACAAAAACAACAAAACGAATAAGACGAACGTGACCTCTATATAAACAATGTGCTAACGTGCAACATAACATAGACAATAACCCACGAAATACCCCAAAAAGATGGCTGCCTAAATATGGTTCCCAATCAGAGACAACGATAAACACCTGCCTCTAATTGAGAACCAATCTAGGCAACCATAGACCAATATAAACACCTAGAATAATACAAAAACACACATATCACCCATGTCACACCCTGACCTAACCAAAATAATAAAGAAAACAAAGAATACTAAGGTCAGGGCATGACATAGTAGGAGTTTTCTCTTGGTTGTACAGTAGGCCAGGTTTCTGGATGTAACGTCACCCCTATGAGCTGTGAAGAGTACAAACCTCTAATACTCTCCCCATCGTTCACAGTGTAATTACAGTATAAATGCCTGCCTGTAGGGAGGGACTGTTTACCATCTGTCCTCTCGAAAAGTTACTTCCACAAAACACCATTCGGCCTAGGTTACATTTTGACTTGGACAATTAGTGAGCTAGGGAGGTTGGCATTTCAGGACAAAAGAGTTAGCATTGTTGTTTTCTAGTTCCTGTGTGTAAACACTTAAAAATGCCGAAAGATGTGCTGAAAATATTGTCAGCGAACAGGTTCTTCCACACTGTTAGATCACCAAGAGAAAGAGGTTCTGTAAACAGAACTTCTGGCGAATGAAGAATCCAGGTTTGATGTTTCTGCTGGACTCATGGGATGTTGAAAGGGGAGTGGAAACAGTCGAGCCACTCAGGAGAGGACCTACAAAGTTATTTCACATCCATAAATTATCTGTTCATAAATTTCAGGTGATATATGAAAGATGCCCAGGCTGTCGCACAAATCGTACATTTTGTGCGTCACTGGGTCAACATTCTCTTTCATAATTGCTTGTGTTAAAAGTAGATAAACCCGGGATCTTTTTATGAAGACGCAGATCAGCAAATGAAAGTAAAGCAAAAAGGAGTGCTTATGATTGAGAAGGACTATTGCAGGTATTTATGCTGCCAGGGCACCCTGCCAATACTCTCCACAGATCATGGATCCCTATTTGCTCTAATGCCCGTCGGCTGGTGCATTGCTGAGGTCCAAGTCGAGGGGATGTTAAGCAAAGATGAAACTTAACGTGCATGAAACACAGAACACTGCCTACAACTATTTATAAGACGATGATTTACTGAGCTGTCGCCAATAAACTTTGGATCAAACTCCTCTTGCTGAGATTAAATCCCTTTTACTGGGAATATGCACTGTGTTTTTATCTAAGAGATATAAATTGTATTATCAGGCCTATCTTCTCGGAATTGTGGTGTTTTTGTTCTTTTCTTGTTCATAACTATATAAATGGAACCTCCACGTTTTGCCCCTGGGTTCTGTTTTGGATATTTCATGAAATTGAAAATACATTTTTCTTTGTTGCATTTTTCTAATTCTTCCACATCATTGCTCTTTTTTTCTCTTTTTTTCTCCCACCTTTATTTAACCAGGTAGGCCAGTTGAGAACAAGTTCTCATTTATAACTGCGACCTGGCCAAGATAAACCAAAGCAGTGCGACATAAACAACAACACAGAGTTACACATAAACAAACGTACAGTCAATAACACAATAGAAAAATCTATGTACAATGTGTGCAAATTTAGAAGATTAGGGAGGTAAGGCAATAAATAGGCCATAGAAGCAAAATAATTACAATTTAGCATTAACACTGAAGTGATAGATGTGCAGATGATGATGTGCAAGTAGAGATACTGGGGTGCAAAAGAGCAAGAAGATAAATAACAATATGGGGATGAGGTAGTTGGGTGTGCTATTTACAGATTGGCCATGTACAGGTACAGTGATTGGTAAGCTGTTCTGACAGCTGATGCTTAAAGTTCGAGAGGGAGATAAAAGCCTCCAGTTTCAGTGATTTTTGCAATTCGTTCCAGTCATTGGCAGCAGAGAACTGGAAGGAAAGGCGGCCAACGGAGGTGTTGGCTTTGGGGATGACCAGTGAAATATACCTGCTGGAGCGCATGATATGGGTGGGTGTTGCTATGGTGACCAGTGTGCTGAGATAAGGCGGAGCTTTACCTAGCAAAGACTTATAGATGACATAGAGCCAGTGGGTTTGGTGACAAACAAGTAGCGAGGGCCAGTCAACGAGAGCGTACAGGTCGCAGTGGTGGGTAGTATATGGGGCTTTGGTGACAAAACGGATGGATGTGATAGACTACATTCAATTTGCTGAGTAGAGTGTTGGAGGCTATTTTGTAAATGACATCGTCGAAGTCGAGGATCGGTAGGATAGTCAGTTTTACCATGTTTGGTAGCATGAGTGAAGGATGCTTTGTTGCGAAATAGGAAACCGATTCTAGATTTAATTCTGGATTGGAGATGCTTAATGTGAGTCTGGAAGAAGAGTTTACAGGCTAGCAAGACACCTAGGTATTTGTAGTTGTCCACATATTCTAAGTCAGAACCGTTCAGAGTAGTGAAGCTAGTCGGGTGGGCAGGTGCGGGCAGCAATCGGTTGAAGAGCATGCATTTAGTTGTACTAGCATTTAAAAGCAGTTGGAGGCAACGGAAGGAGTGTTGTATGGCATTGAAGCTTGTTTAGAGGTTTGTTAACACAGTGTCCATAGCAGGGCCAGATGTATACAGAATGGTGTCGTCTGCGTAGAGGTAGATCAGAGAATCACCAGTAGCGACATCATTGATATATACAGAGAAAAGAGTCGGCCCGAGAATTGCACCCTGTGGCACCCTCATAGAGACTAGCAGACAACAGGCCCTCCGATTTGACACACTGAACTCTGTCTGAGAAGTAGTTGGTGAACCAAGCGAGGCAGTCATTTGAGAAACCAAGGCTATTGAGTCTGCCGATAAGAATGCGGTGATTGGCAGAGTTGAAAGCCTTGGCCAGGCCGATGAAGAAGGCTGCACAGTACTGTCTTTTATCGATGGTGGTTATGATATCGTTTAGGACCTCGGGTCGAGGCTGAGGTGCACCCATGACCAGCTCGGAAACTAGATTGCATAGTGGAGAAGGTACGGTGAGATTCAAAATGGTCGGTGATCTGTTTGTTAACTTGACTTTCAAAGATTTTCGATAGGCAGGGCAGGATGGATATAGGTCTATACTGTAACAGTTTGGGTCTAGAGTGTCTCCCCCTTTGAAGAGGCAGATGACCAAGCTTTCCAATCGATGGGGATCTCAGACGATATGAAAGAGAGGTTGAACAGGCTAGTAATAGGGGTTGCAACAATTGTGGTGGATAATTTTAGAAAGAGAAGGTCTAGATTGTCTAGCTCAACTTGTTTGTAGGGATCCAGATTTTGCAGCTCTTTCAGAACATCAGCTGTCTGGATTTGGGTGAAGGAGAAATGGGGAGGCTTTGGCAAGTTGCTGCAGGGGGTGCAGAGCTGTTGGTAGGAGTAGCCAGGTGGAAAGCAAGGTCAGCCATAGAAAAATGCTTTTTGAAATGATCGATTATCGTAGATTTATCGGTGGTGACAGTGTTTCCTAGCCTCAGTGCAGTGGTCAGCTGGGAGGAGGTGCTCTTATTCTCCGTGGACTATACAGTGTCCCAAAACCTTTGGGAATTAGTGCTACAGGATGCAAATTTCTGTTTGAAAAAGCTATCCTTAGCTTTCCTAACTGACTGTGTATGTTGGTTCCTGACTTCCCTGAAAAGTTGCATATCGCGGGGGCTATTCGATGCTAACGCATAACGCCACAGGATGTTTTTGTGCTGGTCAAGGGCAGTCAAGTCTGGGGTTTGTCTGTTGATTGTCATTGATTGGCAACTGAAATCAATCAGCCTGTAATAAATTATATGTGAATCAAAATATAAACTCACATACCATGTCAGAAAACAAAGCCGTTTGTGGATTGAATTTATTTTCCTTTTTAAACAATGCTCAAGGAATGCTTTCATTGAAAAAAGTGAATTGTCTCTCTGATCGTGCACCATGGTTGTAGCTAATCTATTACGATATAGACCTATAGAATCCTATAGAATTCACGTATAATTTATTATAGGCTGATTTGATTTAAGCATTTGTTGATAATAAAATCTGAAAATACTCTAGATACATTTAGTAACATGATAAGAATATTCCAGGAAAATGTGGGGTAGGTACAACGTAAGACAGGGTTTGAGTGAGAGAAATAACTGGTGTCTCCAAGTGGCCACGCGTCTCTCCAAGGTGTGCACACTTCCTGTGGTCTTTTGCTTTGGCTTGGTGTGTATAGGGAATAGCCTATATCACACTCCTGTCCTGTGTGTGGCGGCTGGACACAACACCTAGAGCTCCTCGGCTTTCCAGGAAAGTCCCATCTGGAATTTTTTATTTATTTATTTGACTTTTATTTAACCAGGCAAGTCAGTTAAGAACAAATTCTTATTTTCAATGACGGCCTAGGAAAAGTGGGTTAACTGCCTGTTCAGGGGCAGAACGACAGATTTTTACCATGTCAGCTCGGGGGTTTGAACTTGCAAGGTCACCTAGTCTCCTGTAAATCGTTTTGTTGTTGTAAAAGGTGGATGTTCCAGGGGAGCTTATTTGACAGATATTCCATCAGGCATTTTATATCCAAAAATATATCAGAAAACATGACAAACTTTCTCTGAAAAGCATGAACTTTCTCTGAAACACCATTTCAAACCATAGTTTTAGATCCACAATTCTCAGATTTGCCTTTTAATCAACTTCGTGAACAAATGGTCCAATCAGGCGTTCTTTGTCTAAGCTGAGCCGTGGTGGCTGTTCTTCTGTAGAGTTATGGTAGTGAGCACAGCAGAACTGTCTGTAATGGGCCATTTGAGACTGAAACATGCCATTGTGGGAAAAAGTTAATCATTGACGTAATATGGTTGACCTTACTCAGATTGTGGCATTTTTGTTGTTCCTGCAAAACACGTGTTTGTCATTAGGCAAGCTCCGCTCCGTCTGGCCTGCAGCCAGGAGCAAAACCTCAACTATGAGAAGCAGAGCTGACAGTTGAGCTGAGATTTTCTCCTCTAAGTAAGCTCCGCATTCCTGTTTCAACATAATACCCCGTCAGTCACCTCATCAACTCCTTTTAGCCTAAATACTGGAGGGAAGTCTGTCTTACACATGTACAGTGGGGCAAACAAGTATTTAGTCAGCCACCAATTGTGCAAGTTCTCCCACTTAAAAAGATGAGAGAGGCCTGTAATTGTCATCATAAGTACACTTCAACCATGACAGACAAGATGAGAGGGAAAAAATCCAGAAAATCATATTGTAGGATTTTTAATGAATTTATTTGCAAATTATGGTGGAAAATAAGTATTTGGTCACCTACAAACAAGCAAGATTTCTGGCTCTCACAGACCTGTAACTTCTTCTTTAAGAGGCTCCTCTGTCCTCCACTCGTTACCTGTATTAATGGCACCTGTTTGAACTTGTTATCAGTTTAAAAGACACCTGTCCACAACCTCAAACAGTTACACTCCAAACTCCACTATGGCCAAGACCAAAGAGTGGTCAAAGGACACCAGAAACAAAATTGTAGACCTGCACCAGGCTGGGAAGACTGAATCTGCAATAGGCAAGCAGCTTGGTTTGAAGAAATCAACTGTGGGAGCAATTATTAGGAAATGGAAGACATACAAGACCACTGATAATCTCCCTCGATCTGGGGCTCCACGCAAGATCTCACCCCTTGGGGTCAAAATGATCGCAAAAATCCCAGAACCACACGGGGGGACCTAGTGAATGACCTGCAGAGAGCTGGGACCAAAGTAACAAAGCCTTCCTTCAGTAACACACTACGCCGCCAGGGACTCAAATCCTGCAGTACCAGACGTGTCCCCCTGCTTAAGCCAGTACATGTCCAGGCCCGTCTGAAGTTTGCGAGAGAGCATTCGAATGATCCAGAAGAAGATTGGGAGAATGTCATATAGTCAGATGAAACCAAAATATAACTTTTTGGTAAAAACTCAACTCGTCGTGTTTGGAGGACAAAGAATGCTGAGTTGCATCCAAAGAACACCATGCCTACTGTGAAGCATGGGGGTGGAAACATCATGCTTTGGGGCTGTTTTTCTGCAAAGGGACCAGGACGACTGATCCGTGTAAAGGAAAGAATGAATGGGGGCATGTATCGTGAGATTTTGAGTGAAAACCTCCTTCCATCAGCAAGGGCATTGAAGATGAAACGTGGCTGGGTCTTTCAGCATGACAATGATCCCAAACACACCACCCGGGCAACGAAGGAGTTGCTTCATAAGAAGCATTTCAAGGTCCTGGAGTGGCCTAGCCAGTCTCCAGATCTCAACCCCATAGAAAATCTTTGGAGGGAGTTGAAAGTCCGTGTTGCCCAGCATTAGCCCCAAAACCTCACAGCTCTAGAGGAGATCTGCATGGAGGAATGGGCCAAAATACCAGCAACAGTGTGTGAAAACCTTGTAAAGACAGAAAACATTTGACCTCTGTCATTGCCAACAAAGAGTATATAACAAAGTATTGAGATAAACTTTTGTTATTGACCAAATACTTATTTTCCACCATAATTTGCAAATAAATAAATTAAAAATCCTACAATGTGATTTTCTGTAAAAAAAAAAAATCTAATTTTGTCTGTCATAGTTGAAGTGTACCTATGATGAAAATTACAGGCCTCTCTCATCTTTTTAAGTGGGAGAACTTGCACAATTGGTGGCTGACTAAATACTTTTTTGCCCCACTGTATATTCATAACATCTGTAACATCTGTAATATAACAAGTATATTTATTTATCTCTTTCTGCTCTGTAAATGGTTTCATTGTCTTTTTCTGTTATTTTCTAATCCTAAACAAAACTAAACCAGGTTACCAGGTTGATGGTCCTTCCCCTGTCCACCCTCCAAAACAACAGCCCTCTAGTTTTATTGTAGTAAAGACATATGAGAGGGCAGAAAAGACTGCAGGTAGTAGAGTGAGGTAGAGATCTGCTAATAGGAGATGGGAAGTAAAACATCACCAGGAGAAGAAGGCGTCAGAGCTGGGGCTTCACAGCAGAACAGAGCAACAGCACAACACTTTCACTTTAGATTTACTGCTTGACGGGATTGAGTTTATCTCGCCAGGCGCCACGAACACCCGCTGGGCATCCTGTCCCAGAGCCAGGCCCTGGAGGAGCAGGCCCCTTTTGACCTGTCTGGCCCTGGCCCTGCTCTCTAGCCTTCTGGCCCATGCCCTGGGGCCGCCCCTGTTCCACAGCTGTCAAACCTCTGGATGAACAGGGGCTGGAGCGGTGGCCCGGGCGGGGTCAGTCCCGAGGGGAGCTTAATGTGGGAGTCTCTCTCTGTGGTTCATTAATTGATGTGGTGTGGGGTTTGGGTAGTGGTTTGGGAGGAGACGAGGGAGAGGGGGTGGTAGTGGTTAGGCTCCAGCAGGGGGAGACCTGGCCTTCTACAGGCCTGCGTCATCAGCATCTGTCTGAGCTGCGGGCTGCAGGCAGGTGGCCCTGAGCTGCAGCAGCTGGTCACGCTCCTGGACCAGGTACAGACAGGCTTTTGGTGCCCCAGATGCACACACACACGACTGACTTCAATCAAAACCATGTTGCTGTGTACTGGTATAATTTGGTGGCATTTGTATTTTTGTCAGGTTTATATATTTTTTTGCCTAGTTAAAACCCATTGTGAATTGTTTGTAGTTATGCTCCTGTTCTCTGTGTTTCTATGCTGCGCCAATAATGTGGAGAGGAGAGGCAGCTAAGGAGCAAGTTATGTACAGAGGAAGGGCAGCCAAGACTGGGCATGTCTGCCGTGACCGAGGACGCCCGCATCCACAATGGGTCCTGACTGGGTCAACCGAGACAGGGACGCCGAGCCCATTGTCTCCCTCCCAGTCACCCTCTATGTCCATGTCCGACTCCCTGTCCAAGCTACCTGTCCCCATCCCATTCCCTGTTGCAGTCCCAGTTTCAGTCCACATCCCTCATCACAGTGCTGGGATCAGTTCCTGGCTCTGGCTTAGGACACACTTTTCTATCTACTTTTCAGGAGTTCCATGTTGCATGACCGTATTTCTTTCCCTTGGTGGTTTGTCTCTGGTCTGGTTTCTGATGTTTCCCTGTGAGGGCCCACAGCTGGCCATCAGATCCACACACAGAGCCAGGAAACAGTGCAGTACCCCCAAACCCTCCCCTCCAAAAGTAAAGTTGCCTTAAGTAGCCTTGTCCGGCCAGAACAGCCCATAGGGCAGGAGCATGTCCCCTGTTTCTGTAGCGTGAGACAGCTTGATGTACAAGTACAAGGCCTAGATAGGAAGGCAGTCTATTGCAGGGTCAACAGTATGTGTTGCTGGCTGTATTTGGATGCCGTCATTGCGCTGGTGGTGTTTGGTTTGGTGTCCTGGATCTCTCTGTCCTCCGTGTCCTGCAGCAGCAGGAGGATTTAGCTGCTAGCTCATCTAGAGGTGGTTGAATCCTTGATACTTTTCAGAGTAATAGTGTCCTCAATTAGCTTACAGACATAAGCTCCCCCCCACACACACACACACACACATTAAAACACACACATACATTAACACACACACACACTTATTGCCCTCAACTTGATTAATTTTGGGTTGATGAGATGGACAGTGCATTGTTCAATTTGAGTATAATCTCATGAAATTGACTTTTCTGGCAGATTTGCCTAAGAATTTGGACTCATTCATGGTAAGTTTGAGCGATCCTGTGACATACAAATATAATCACAAAGAGACCTTGTGATTTAAAGGCTTTTGTTGTCCAGACAGATTTTTTATTTTTTTTTCACCTTTATTTAACCAGGTAGGCTAGTTGAGAACAAGTTCTCATTTACAACTGCAACCTGGCCAAGATAAAGCAAAGCAGTTTGACACATACAACAACACAGAGTTACACATGGAATAAACAATAAACAAGTCAATAACACAGTAGGGGGAAAAAATCTATATACATTGTGTGGAAAAGGCATGAGGAGGTAGGCGAATAATTACAATTTAGCAGATTAACACTGGAGTGATAAATGATCAGATGGTCATGTACAGGTAGAGATACTGGTGTGCAAAAGAGCAGAAAAGTAAATAAATAAAAACAGAATGGGGATGAGGTAGGTAAATTGGGTGGGCTATTTACCGATGGACTATGTACAGCTGCAGCGATTGGTTAGCTGCTCAGATAACAGATGTTTAAAGTTGGTGAGGGAGATAAAAGTCTCCAACTTCAGCGATTTTTGCAATTCGTTCCAGTCACAGGCTGCAAAGAACTGGAAGGAAAGGCGGCCAAATGAGGTATTGGCTTTAGGGATGATCAGTGAGATACACCTGCTGGAGCGCGTGCTACAGTTGGGTGTTGCCATCGTGACCAGTGAACTGAGATAAGGCGGAGCTTTACCTAGCATGGACTTGTAGATGACCTGGAGCCAGTGGGTCTGGCGACGAATATGTAGCGAGGACCAGTTGACTAGAGCATACAGGTCGCAGTGATGGGTGGTATAAGGTGCTTTAGTAACAAAACAGATGGCACTGTGATAAACTGCATCCAGCACAACAGTGTATTTGAAGGAAATAAACAACTGTTTATTTTTGGCTGAATTATCGACCATAGGCTATATGCGCATACCCCTCAACATTTTAATGGTTTCTTTAGACATATTTCATATGGTAAGAATCCAGGTTAATATTACAATATTTCCATAGCTGGTGTTGTAGTCAGTGTGTGTGAGAGAGAGAGAAGAGCCATGAGCCAAGACTGCCTGCTGGGTCTGGGGTATCACAGTGCAGCCCCAGATCAACACCTGAGAGGAGAAGTGGTAGACGGGTGTGAAAAGTCAAAGATGACGCTGTCCTCCAACCCCATTCCCCACTCCAAGAATGTTCCATGATCCTGCCAGGTCGCCCTGGCGACACGGCTGAGGCTGACACCTCCGACTGGTCCCCTGCGCCCCCCTCTACACCAGTCAGTCAGTCAGTCCCCCTGCCAAGGTTTTGGATTACAATCCAGGCCATCCGTACCAGGGGGGGAGAATAGAGCAGCAGAGACTGACTGCAGGCAGGCAACAGTGATCTACTTAGCTAAACGTCAACTATCTGAGCAGCTAACCGATCGCTGCAGCTGTACATAATCCATCTGTACATAGCCCACCCAATATACCTACCTCATCCCCATACTGTTTTTATTTTATTTACTTTTTTGCTCTTTTAAACACCAGTGTCTCTACTTGCACATCATCATCTGCTCATTTATCACTCCAGTGTTAATCTGATAAATTGTAATCATTTGCTCCTATGGCCTATTTATTGCCTACCTCCTCATGCCTTTTGCACACAATGTATATAGACTTTCTTTTTAATACTGTGTCATTGACTTGTTTATTGTGTTATTGGCTTTTTTATTGTTTACTCCATGTGTATCTCTGTGTTGTTGTCTGTCACACTGCTTTGCTTTATCTTGGCCAGGTCGCATTTGCAAATGAGAACTTGTTCTCAACTAGCCTACCTGGTTAAATAAAGGTAAAATAAAAATAAATAAATAAAATAAGGACATCTCTTTTCACAGCGATGCAGACTAGTGTAGAACCACCCTATGGATATATTTGTTCTTGTCTCATTCTGCCATTTAGGCTACTCAGTGTCTCTTTTATTTTTGTATTATCTGTGTGTGTGTGTGTGTGTGTGTGTATGGTGCGGTGTGTGTGTGTCTAAAGATGGCTGCTGATGCGCTGTGTGTCGCTATCGGCTAACGTCAGCACTGACCTGCTCCTCTCCATACAAATCCCCAGCTGCCTGTTTCCCCCTTCTCTCAGTCCCCCTCACACTCATTACCCTGCTTTTATGATTTCTACCCTGTCTGATCTGATCTCACACTCAGTGCTAGTGGAGGGGAAATATAACAAACAGGTCAGTGTAAGACTCGTTTGGACTGATTAGCAACTCAAATAACTGCTGTGTTTTAGGAGAATATTCAGGACTAAGTTATGATAAAGATTAACCCAGTAAGCAAAATGAAAATCTCTTCCAGATGTTGACGTCAGGTGCGTTTTAGGTGATGAATGAAAGGTGAAAATACTTATTTTCTGGACTTAAAAAATACGTATTTTCAGCCTCCCGGGTGGCGCAGCTGTATTAAGTGCTTGAGGCGTCACTACAGATCTGGATTCGATCCCGGGCTGTGTTGAAGTTGGGCCACGACCGGGAGACCCATGAGCAGCGCACAATTGGCTCGGAGTTGTCCGGGTTAGTGGAGGGTTTGGCCGGCTGGGATGTCCTTGTCCCATCGCGCTCTAGCGACTCCTATTGTGGGCCAGGCTCATGCACACTGACACGGTCGCCAGGTGTACAGTGTTTCCTCCGATATATTGGTACGGCTGGCTTCCAGATTAAGTGATCAGTGTGTCAAGAAGCAGTGAGGCTTGGCAGGTTGTGTTTTGGAGGACGCATGGCTCTCGACCTTCGGCTCTCCCGAGTCCGTATGGTAGTTGCAGCGATGGGACAAGGCCGTAACTCCTAATTGGATGTCACAAAATTGGGGAGAAAAAGGGATAAAAACTAAAAATATTACGAATTGTCCGGACATTGACAATACATAATTTACAAATGTTGAAAATACATCTTTCAGTCATTGATTCTATGGACACATTTTAACTGCACATACTCAATGTAGTAAACATTATATCACACTAATCATTCTTCATGCCTCTTAATATAAGAAAGTGGAGCCAACTGAAGAGTGCACCAGATGATTTATTATTGCTCCCATCTGTCACGTGCCTTGATGGTAGCTTTTTCAAAAGCTTTAGAACTGTCAGCAATGATGTTCAAAGTATTCCAACCTACAGAATAAACCAACAGACCACTTCAACGACAATAACATAAACAAATCATTTGTAGACTGCAAATTGACTGCAAGAAACCCAAACAGATATACTATTTAACTTAAACATAATAATTTCAAACCTTGCTTATATTTGTAGACGTTCACATACACTACATGACCAAAAGTGTCGACCATCTCATTCCAAGATCATTGGCATTAATATGGAGT
Source organism: Oncorhynchus keta (assembly GCF_023373465.1). Taxonomy (NCBI): domain Eukaryota; kingdom Metazoa; phylum Chordata; class Actinopteri; order Salmoniformes; family Salmonidae; genus Oncorhynchus; species Oncorhynchus keta. Next base: position 75,329,983 of record NC_068434.1, on the reverse strand, counting down.
TGGTCCCCCCTTTGCTGCTATAACAGCCTCCACTCTTCTGGGAAGGCTTTCCACATGATGTTGGAACATTGCTGCGGGGACTTGCTTCCATTCAGCCATAAGACCATTAGTGAAGTTGGGCACTGATGTTGGCCGATTAGGCCTGGCTTGCAGTCGGCTTTCCAATTCATCCCAAAGGTGTTCGATGCGGTTGAGGTCAGGGCTCTGTGCAGGCCAGTCAAGTTCTTCCACATCGATCTCGACAAAACATTTTTGTTTCGACGTCGCTTTGTGCACGGGGGCATTACCATGCTGAAACAGGAAAGGGCTTTCCGCAAACTGTTGCCACAAAGTTGCAAGCACAGAATTGTCTAGAATGTACGTAGGCTGTAGGTGTAAATGTCCCTTCACTGGAACTAAGGGGCCTAGCCCAAACCATGAAAAACAAAGTGCTGACGTTGCTTCCAGAGGCAGTTTGGAACTCGGTAGTGTTGCAACAGAAGACAGATGATTTTAACGTGCTACGCGCTTCAGCACTGGGCGGTCTCGTTCTTTGAGCTTGTGTGTCCTACCACTTCCCGGCTGTTTCCACTTCCCAATAACAGCAGTTACAGTTGAGAGGGGCAGCTCTAACATGGCAGAAATTTGACGAACTGACTTGTTGGAAAGGTGGCATCCTATGACTGTGCCATGTTGAAAGTCACGGACCCGTTCAGTACGGCCATTCTACTGCCAATTTTTGTCTATGGCAGTGGTTCCCAAACTATTTATAGTCCCATACCCCTTCAAACATTTTACCTCAGCTGCGTACCCCCTCTAGCACTAGGGTCCGTGCACTTTCAAATGTTGTTTTTTGCCATCATTGTAAGCGTGCCACACACACTATACGATACATTTATTAATCATAAGAATGAGTGTTAGTTTTTGTCACAACCCGGCTCGTGGGAAGTGACTAAGAGCTCTTATAGGACCAGGGCACAAATAATAATCAATCATTGTTCTCTTTATTTAGTCATCTTACATACACTGCTCAAAAAAATAAAGGGAACACTAAAATAACACATCCTAGATCTGAATGAATGAAATATTCTTATTAAATACTTTTTTTACATAGTTGAATGTGCTGACAACAAAATCACACAAAAATTATCAATGGAAATCAAATTTATCAACCCATGGAGGTCTGGATTTGGAGTCACACTCAAAATTAAAGTGGAAAACCACACTAAAGGCTGATCCAACTTTAATGTAATGTCCTTAAAACAAGTCAAAATGAGGCTCAGTAGTGTGTGTGGCCTCCACGTGTCTATATGACCTCCCTACAATGCCTGGGCATGCTCCTGATGAGGTGGCGGATGGTCTCCTGAGGGATCTCCTCCCAGACCTGGACTAAAGCAACCGCCAACTCCTGGACAGTCTGTGGTGCAACGTGGCGAGACATGATGTCCCAGATGTGCTCAATTGGATTCAGGTCTGGGGAACGGGCGGGCCAGTCCATAGCATCAATGCCTTCCTCTTGCAGGAACTGCTGACACACTCCAGCCACATGAGGTCTAGCATTGTCTTGCATTGGAAGGAACCCAGGGCCAACCACACCAGCATATGGTCTCTCAAGGGGTCTGAGGATCTCATCTCGGTACCTAATGGCAGTCAGGCTACCTCTGGCGAGCACATGCAGGGCTGTGTGGCCCCCCAAAGAAATGCCACCCCACACCATGACTGACCCACCGCCAACCCGGTCATTCTGGAGGATGTTACAGGCAGCAGAACGTTCTCCACGGCGTCTCCAGACTCTGTCACGTCTGTCACGTGCTCAGTGTGAACCTGCTTTCATCTGTGAAGAGCACAGGGCGCCAGTGGCGAATTTGCCAATCTTGGTGTTCTCTGGCAAATTAAAAATGTCCTGCACGGTGTTGGGCTGTAAGCACAACCCCCACCTGTGGACGTCGGGCCCTCATACCACCCTCATGGAGTCTGTTTCTGACCGTTTGAGCAGACACATGCACATTTGTGGCCTGCTGGAGGTCATTTTGCAGGGCTCTGGCAGTGCTCCTCCTGCTCCTCCTTGCGCAAAGGCGGAGGTAGTGGTCCTGCTGCTGGGTTGTTGGCCTCCTCCACGTCTCCTGATGTACTGGCCTGTCTCCTGGTAGTGCCTCCATGCTCTGGACAAAGCTCGCATTGATGTGCCATCCTGGATGAGCTGCACTACCTGAGCCACTTATGTGGGTTGTAGACTCCGTCTCATGCTACCACTGGAGTGAAAGCACCGCCAGCATTCAAAAGTGACCAAAACAACAGCCAGTTGCCTATAATTTCCACCTGTTGTCTATTCCATTTGCACAACAACATGTGAAATGTATTGTCAATCAGTGTTGCTTCCTAAGTGGACAGTTTAATTTCACAGAAGTGTGATTGACTTGGAGTTACATTGTGTTGTTTAAGTGTTCCCTTTATTTTTTTGAGCAGTGTATAAAACTGTATTTGTTCATTAAAAATGGTGAATAACTCACCACGGGTTAATTAGAAGGGTGTGCTTGAAAGGATGCACATAACTCTGCAATGTTGGGTTCTATTGGAGAGAGTCTGTCTTATGTCATTTTCCACACAGTCTGTGCCTGTATTTAGTTTTCATGCTAGTGAGGGCCGAGAATCCACTCTCACATAGGTACGTGTTTGCAAAGAGCATCAGTGTCTTAACAGTGCGATTTGCCAAGACAAGAAACTCTGAGCGCCGCCCTATCCAGAAATCTGGCAGTGGCTTCTGATTAGATTCAATTTTCACAGAACCGCTTGTTGCAATTTCAATCAGGCTCTCTTGTTCAGATATCGATAAGTGGACTGGAGGCAGGGCATGATAGGGATAGCGACTCCTGTTGTTTGTGTCATCCGTTTCGGGAAGGTTAGCTGCGTGATAGCGCACCCAATTCACTTAGGTGCTTCGCTATATCACATTTTACATTGCTCATAAGCTTGAGTTCATTTGCCCATACAATTACATTTACATTTTACATTTAAGTCATTTAGCAGACGCTCTTATCCAGAGCGACTTACAAATTGGTGCATTCACCTTATGACATCCAGTGGAACAGCCACTTTACAATAGTGCATCTAAATCTTTTAAGGGGGGTGAGAAGGATTCCTTTATCCTATCCTAGGTATTCCTTAAAGAGGTGGGGTTTCAGGTGTCTCCGGAAGGTGGTGATTGACTCCGCTGTCCTGGCGTCGTGAGGGAGTTTGTTCCACCATTGGGGGGCCAGAGCAGCGAACAGTTTTGACTGGGCTGAGCGGGAACTGTACTTCCTCAGTGGTAGGGAGGCGAGCAGGCCAGAGGTGGATGAACGCAGTGCCCTTGTTTGGGTGTAGGGCCTGATCAGAGCCTGGAGGTACTGAGGTGCCGTTCCCCTCACAGCTCCTTAGGCAAGCACCATGGTCTTGTAGCGGATGCGAGCTTCAACTGGAAGCCAGTGGAGAGAGCGGAGGAGCGGGTTGACGTGAGAGAACTTGGGAAGGTTGAACACCAGACGGGCTGCAGCGTTCTGGATGAGTTGTAGGGGTTTAATGGCACAGGCAGGGAGCCCAGCCAACAGCGAGTTGCAGTAATCCAGACGGGAGATGACAAGTGCCTGGATTAGGACCTGCGCCGCTTCCTGTGTGAGGCAGGGTCGTACTCTGCGGATGTTGTAGAGCATGAACCTACAGGAACGGGCCACCGCCTTGATGTTAGTTGAGAACGACAGGGTGTTGTCCAGGATCACGCCAAGGTTCTTAGCGCTCTGGGAGGAGGACACAATGGAGTTGTCAACCGTGATGGCGAGATCATGGAACGGGCAGTCCTTCCCCGGGAGGAAGAGCAGCTCCGTCTTGCCGAGGTTCAGCTTGAGGTGGTGATCCGTCATCCACACTGATATGTCTGCCAGACATGCAGAGATGCGATTCGCCACCTGGTCATCAGAAGGGGGAAAGGAGAAGATTAATTGTGTGTCGTCTGCATAGCAATGATAGGAGAGACCATGTGAGGTTATGACAGAGCCAAGTGACTTGGTGTATAGCGAGAATAGGAGAGGGCCTAGAACAGAGCCCTGGGGGACACCAGTGGTGAGAGCGCGTGGTGAGGAGACAGATTCTCGCCACGCCACCTGGTAGGAGCGACCTGTCAGGTAGAACGCAATCCAAGCGTGGGCCGCGCCGGAGATGCCCAACTCGGAGAGGGTGGAGAGGAGGATCTGATGGTTCACAGTATCGAAGGAAGCCGATAGGTCTAGAAGGATGAGAGCAGAGGAGAGAGAGTTAGCTTTAGCAGTGCGGAGCGCCTCCGTGATACAGAGAAGAGCAGTCTCAGTTGAATGACTAGTCTTGAAACCTGACTGATTTGGATCAAGAAGGTCATTCTGAGAGAGATAGCGGGAGAGCTGGCCAAGGACGGCACGTTCAAGAGTTTTGGAGAGAAAAGAAAGAAGGGATACTGGTCTGTAGTTGTTGACATCGGAGGGATCGAGTGTAGGTTTTTTCAGAAGGGGTGCAACTCTCGCTCTCTTGAAGACGGAAGGGACGTAGCCAGCGGTCAGGGATGAGTTGATGAGCGAGGTGAGGTAAGGGAGAAGGTCTCCGGAAATGGTCTGGAGAAGAGAGGAGGGGCCATAGGGTTTTATCAAGCGGGCAGGTTGTTGGCGTTACAAGCGGAGCTACAGAAGGACCAAGCGGGCAGGTTGTTGGGCGGCCGGCAAGACGCGAGATTTCATCTGGAGAGAGAGGGGAGAAAGAGGTCAGAGCACAGGGTAGGGCAGTGTGAGCAGAACCAGCGGTGTCGTTTGACTTAGCAAACGAGGATCGGATGTCGTCGACCTTCTTTTCAAAATGGTTGACGAAGTCATCTGCAGAGAGGGAGGAGGGGGGAGGGGGAGGAGGATTCAGGAGGGAGGAGAAGGTGGCAAAGAGCTTCCTAGGGTTAGAGGCAGATGCTTGGAATTTAGAGTGGTAGAAAGTGGCTTTAGCAGCAGAGACAGAGGAGGAAAATGTAGAGAGGAGGGAGTGAAAGGATGCCAGGTCTGCAGGGAGGCGAGTTTTCCTCCATTTCCGCTCGGCTGCCCGGAGCCCTGTTCTGTGAGCTCGCAATGATGGAAAGACCTGTGTGTTGTCCTTGTTAACCTTTCTAGGGCAAGGGTTCCGCTAGCGCCATCGACAACATTCCGCTGAAAAGGCAGCGCGCGAAATTCAAAAAATTTTTTTTGAAATATGTAACTTTCACACATTAACAAGTCCAATACAGCAAATGAAAGAAACATCTTGTTAATCTACCCATCGTGTCCGATTCCAAAAATGCTTTACAGCTAAAGCACAACATTTGATTATGTTAGGTCAGAGTCAAGTCACAAAAACACACAGCCATTTTTAAACCAAAGATAGGAGTCACAAAAAGCAGAAATATAGATCAAATTAATCACTAACCTTTGGTGATCTTCATCAGATGACACTCATAGGACATCGTGTTACACAATACATGTATGTTTTGTTCGATAATTTGCATATTTATATCGAAAAATCTCAGTTTACATTGGCGCGTTACGTGCAGTAATGTTTTGATTCCTAAACATCTGGTGATTTTGCAGAAATACTCATAATAAACATTGATAAAACACCGAATTAAAGATAGACTTTACCTCTATTCAACCGCTGTGTCAGATTTCAATTATTTTTTTTTACAGACAAAGCATAATCTGAGAACGGCGCTCAGAACCCAAAACAGCCAGAGGAATATCCTCCATTCTGGCGTCAACAGAAGCTAGAAAAAACACTATAAATATTCACTTTGATGATCTACATCAGAAGGCACTCCCAGGAATCCTAGTTCGACAATAAATGACTGATTTGTTCCATAAAGCCCATCATGTAGCCACTTGTTGTTAGCGTGTTCATCCCAGTAATCCATCTTCATGAGGCGCGAGCACTTCCTCCCGACAAAAACTTGAAAAGTTCCGTTACAGTCCGTAGAAACAAGTCAAATGATGTATGCAATCAATCTTTAGGATTTTTTAAACATAAGTCATCTGAGAATTTCATTGTCTGAAGAAAAGCATTGCAACGAGAGCAAACTCTGTCGGGAGCGAGCGTCATGAGACCAGATCACTCACTCAAAGAGCTATTATGAGCCCCTCCTTTATAGTACAATCCTCAAACCAGTTTCTAAAGACTGTGACATCTAGTGGAAGCCCTAGGAAGTGTATCCTCATTCATATCTGGTAGAGGAATTAAATTCCTATACAGTGGGGGGAGTATTTCGTCAGCCACCAATTGTGCAAGTTCTCCCACTTAAAAAGATGAGAGAGGCCTGTAATTTTCATCATAGGTACACTTCAACTATGACAGACAAAATGAGGGGAAAAAATCCAGAAAATCACAGTTGGGGAACTCTGGTCTATGGTGTGGCAAGCCGTCTGTCTGCAGACTGTAGCAGAGCAGTTAGATGTCAGTTTTGGTTGTGTGGATGTGGCTGACTGTGGTGGTGTTATTGACAGTTAAAGCCAGGCAGCCATCAGTCATCAAAGGATATGGCTGGTGTTGCAGCAGGACCAGGGTGTGTTATAGGGTGTTGTTTTGGTGTGCTTCCCTGGCTTGCTGGCTGGTCCTGGTTGGTGGGTGTCGTGGGGCGGGTTGGGTGGGCCCGGTTGAGGGCTGTAGCGTGTCAGTGTGGAGTTATTCGGCTCCCTGTCATAACCCAGGGCTAGGGGCAGGCAGGTGAGAAACGCACATGCTGACACTTTCCCCTCTCCCAGCCACTCACAACAGACAGCTCCCACCTCACAAATACCTCACCTCACACCAAGACCAAGAACCAAAACACCTAACAAATTCTGTCTCCTCAATCAATGAACTATTTGAGATGTTTTATTACACTGAACAAAAATATAATATAAACGCAACATGCAAATTGTTGATCCTTTGTTTCATGAGCTGAAGTAAAAGATCCTAGAAATGTTTCATACGCAAAGTTTGTGCACAAATTTGTTTACATGCCCGTTAGTGAGTAATTCTCCTTCGCCAAGATAATCCATCCAACTGACAAGTGTGGCATATCAAGAAGCTGATTAAACAGCATGATCATTACAGAGGTGCACCTTGTGCCGGGGACAATAAAAGGTCACTCAAAAATGTGCAGTTTTGTCACACAACACAATGCCACAGATGTCTCAAGTATTGAGGGAGCGTTCAGTTGGCATGCTGACTGCAGGAATGTCCACCAGAGCTGTTGCAAGAGAATTTAATGTTCATTTATATACCATAAGCCGCCTCCAACATCGTTTTAGAGAATTTGGCAGTAAGTCCAACCTCCTCATCCCGCTTATTCACCTACGGGATCATCTGAGATCAGCCACTCGGACTCGGTTTGCACAACCGAAGAACTTCTGCACAAACTGTCAGAAACTGTCTCAGGGAAGCTCATCTGCATGCTCATCATCCTCACTATAGGTCTGGACTAGAGGTCGACCGATACGATATCGATTATTGGAGGACCAAAAAAAGCAGATACCAATGAATTGGATAATTTAAAAAAATATTTTTTAAATTTGTAATAATGACAATTACAACAATACTGAATGAACACTTATTTTAACTTAATATAATACATGAATAAAAATCCATTTAACCTCAAGTAAATAATGAAACATGTTCCATTTGGTTTAAATAATGCAAAAACAACGTGTTGGAGAAGAAAGTAAAAGTGCAATATGTGCCATGTAAAATATCTAACGTTTAAGTTTCTTTCTCAGAACATGAGAACATATGAAAGCTGGTGGTTCCTTTTTATTTATTTATTTATTTATTTTATTTCACCTTTATTTAACCAGGTAGGCAAGTTGAGAACAAGTTCTCATTTACAATTGCGACCTGGCCAAGATAAAGCAAAGCAGTTCGACAGATACAACGACACAGAGTTACACATGGAGTAAAACAAACATACAGTCAATAATACAGTATAAACAAGTCTATATACAATGTGAGCAAATGAGGTAAGAAGGGAGGTAAAGGCAAAAAAGGCCATGGTGGCAAAGTAAATACAATATAGCAAGTAAAACACTGGAATGGTAGTTTTGCAATGGAAGAATGTGCAAAGTAGAAATAAAAATAATGGGGTGCAAAGGAGCAAAATAAATTAATTAATTAAATACAGTTGGGAAAGAGGTAGTTGTTTGGGCTAAATTATAGGTGGGCTATGTACAGGTGCAGTAATCTGTGAGCTGCTCTGACAGTTGGTGCTTAAAGCTAGTGAGGGAGATAAGTGTTTCCAGTTTCAGAGATTTTTGTAGTTCGTTGCAGTCATTGGCAGCAGAGAACTGGAAGGAGAGGCAGCCAAAGAAATAATTGGTTTTGGGGGTGACTAGAGAGAAACACCTGTTGGAGCGTGTGCTACAGGTGGGAGATGCTATGGTGACCTGCGAGCTGAGATAAGGGGGGACGTTACCTAGCAGGGTCTTGTAGATGACATGGAGCCAGTGGGTTTGGAGTAGTGATGTTGGACAGGCGGGTAGGTGCAGGTAGCGATCGGTTGAAGAGCATGCATTTAGTTTTACTTGTATTTAAGAGCAATTGGAGGCCACGGAAGGAGAGTTGTATGGCATTGAAGCTTGCCTGGAGGGTTGTTAACACAGTGTCCAAAGAAGTGCCAGAAGTATACAGAATGGTGTCGTCTGCATAGAGGTGGATCAGAGACTCACCAGCAGCAAGAGCGACCTCATTGATGTATACAGAGAAGAGAGTCGGTCCAAGAATTGAACCCTGTGGCACCCCCATAGAGTGCCAGAGGTCCGGACAGCAGACCCTCCGATTTGACACACTGAACTCTATCAGAGAAGTAGTTGGTGAACCAGGCAAGGCAATCATTTGAAAAACCAAGGCTATCGAGTCTGCCGATGAGGATGTGGTGATTGACAGAGTCGAAAGCCTTGGCCAGATCAATGAATACGGCTGCACAGTAATGTTTCTTATCGATGGCGGTTAAGATATCGTTTAGGACCTTGAGCGTGGCTGAGGTGCACCCATGACAAGCTCTGAAACCAGATTGCATAGCAGAGAAGGTATGGTGAGATTCGAAATGGTCGGTAATCTGTTTGTTGACTTGGCTTTCGAAGACCTTAGAAAGGCATGGTAGGATAGATATAGGTCTGTAGCAGTTTGGGTCAAGAGTGTCCCCCCCCCTTTGAAGAGGGGGATGACCGCAGCTGCTTTCCAATCTTTGGGAATCTCAGACGACACGAAAGAGAGATTGAACAGGCTAGTAATAGGGGTGGCAACAATTTCGGCGGATAATTTTATAAAGAAAGGGTCCAGATTGTCTATCCCGGCTGATTTGTAGGGGTCCAGATTTTGCAGCTCTATCAGAACATCAGCTGAACGGATTTGGGAGAAGGAGAAATGGGGAAGGCTTGGGCGAGTTGCTGTTGGGGGTGCAGTGCTGTTGACTGGGGTAGGAGTAGCCAGGTGGAAAGCATGGCCAGCCGTAGAAAAATGCTTATTGAAATTCTCAATTATGGTGGATTTGTCAGTGGTGACAGTGTTTCCTATCTTCAGTGCAATAGGCAGCTGGGAGGAGGTGTTCTTATTCTCCATGGACTTTACAGTGTCCCAGAACGTTTTTGAGTTAGTGTTGCAGGAAACAAATTTCTGCTTGAAAAAGCTAGCCTTGGCTTTTCTAACTGCCTGTGTATAATGGTTTCTAGCTTCCCTGAACAGCTGCATATCACGGGGGCTGTTCGATGCTAATGCAGAACGCCATAGGATGTTTTTGTGTCGGTTAAGGGCAGTCAGGTCTGGGGAGAACCAAGGGCTATATCTGTTCCTGGTTCTAAATTTCTTGAATGGGGCATGTTTATTTCAGATGGTTAGGAAGGCATTTAAAAAAAATATCCAGGCATCCTCTACTGACGGGATGAGATCAATATCCTTCCAGGATACCCCAGCCAGGTCGATTAGAAAGACCTGCTCGCTGAAGTGTTTCAGGGAGCGTTTTACAGTGATGAGTGGAGGTCATTTGACCGCTGACCCATTACGGATGCAGGCAATGAGGCAGTGATCGCTGAGATCTTGGTTGAAGACAGCAGAGGTGTATTTAGAGGGGAAGTTGGTTAGGATGATATCTATGAGGGTGCCCGTGTTTAAGGCTTTGGGGAGATACCTGGTAGATTCATTGATAATTTGTATGAGATTGAGGGCATCAAGTTTAGATTGTAAGATGGCTGGGGTGTTAAGCATGTTCCAGTTTAGGTCACCAAGCAGCACGAGCTCTGAAGATAGATGGGATGCAATCAGTTCACATATGGTGTCCAGAGCACAGCTGGGGGCAGAGGGTGGTCTATAGCAGGTGGCAACGGTGAGAGAATTGTTTTTATAGAGGTGGATTTTTAAAAGTAGAAGTTCAAATTGTTTGGGTACAGACCTGGATAGTAGGACAGAACTCTGCAGGCTATCTTTGCAGTAGATTGCAACACCGTCCCCTTTGGCAGTTCTATCTTGTCTGAAAATGTTGTAGTTTGGAATTAAAATTTCAGAATTTTTGGTGGTCTTCCTAAGCCAGGATTCAGACACAGCTAGAACATCTGGGTTGGCAGAGTGTGCTAAAGCAGTGAATAGAACAAACTTAGGGAGGAGGCTTCTAATGTTAACATGCATGAAACCAAGGCTATTACGGTTACAGAAGTCGTCAAAAGAGAGCGCCTGGGGAATAGGAGTGGAGCTAGGCACTGCAGGGCCTGGATTCACCTCTACATCGCCAGAGGAACATAGGAGGAGTACAATAATGGTGCGGCTAAAAGCAATACGAATTGGTCGTCTAGAACGTCTGGAACAGAGAGTAAAAGGAGGTTTCTGGGGGCGATAAAATAGCATCGAGACATAATGTACAGACAAAGGTATGGTAGGATGTGAATACAGTGGAGGTAAACCTAGGTATTGAGTGAGGAAGAGAGAGATATTGTCTCTAGAAACACCATTGAAACCAGGAGATGTCATTGCATGTGTGGGTGGTGGAACTAATAGGTTGGATGAGGTATAGTGAGCAGGACTACAGGCTCTACAGTGAAATAAGCCAATAAACACTAACCAGAACAGCAATGGACAAGACATATTGACATTAAGGAGAGGCATGCTTAGTCGAGTGATCATAAGGGTCCAGTGAGTGGAGAGGTTGGTTGGGGGTCACGGCGATTTAGACAGGCCATCGGTAGCAAGCTAGCATAGGATGGAGCTCTGTTATTAGCCACCTCTTGCGTTCCGTCAGTAGATTAGTGGCGTTCCATGTGGTAGAGGGGATTAATCCAAATCACACAACAACAACAAAAATAAAAACAATAGATATAGTTATAGAGGCCCAAGAAGAAAACATAAAAATAAATAAATCGTCAAATTGTCTATTCAGATAGCAGCCGGTAAGACAGCTAACGGTTAGCAGGCCGCAGATGGGCGTTCAGGTAACGTCGCGACGGAGGAGCCAGCTGGATAACTCCTTCGGGTAGATAACGTCGGCAGTCCAGTTGTGAAAGCCCGGTGGGGCTCCGCGTTGGCAGTAAAACGGGTCCGGATAGGTGACTGCAGCCCAGGAGTTATTGATGGAACTCAGGGGTGATTGACGGAGCTGGCTAGCTCCGGAATAATTGATGTTTGCTCCGGAATCGACGAAAGCCGATAGTCACACGGATAGCAGCTAGCTAGCTGTGAGATCCAGGTATGAATGTCCAGAGAGCAGTTGAAATCCAGGGACATGGAGAGAAAAATTGGTCCGGTATGTTCCGTTCCGAGCCGCGCTGTGCTGCGCCGTACAAAACTGGCGATAGATTTTCGAGCTAAAGGATAGCTGATGACCACAAACCGTGGTTAGCTGAATACTAATGATTTGCCAGTAAAGAAGCTAAGTAGCTTCTGAACTAGCTTCTGATTAGCTTCTGGATTAGCTTCTGGGCGAGCTTCTGGCTAGCTCCTGGCTAGCTTCTGGCTAGTTTCTGGCTAGCTTCTTGGAGTTTCTGGCTAGCTTCTTGGAGGTAAATAATACTTTTTTATAAATATAAATTGGTGAGGCGTGTTGCAGGAGAGTGTTTTGAAGATGAGTTGATGGAAAATAAAAATAAAATGTATGTGAAAAAAAGTTGTAAATATATATATATATATACGGGACACGACAAGACGAGGACAAAAGACGTCTGAACTGCTATGCCATCTTGGATTCATGAGACTTCAATATTCCAAGGTAAGGGGTTTTAGGTTGTAGTTAATATATTATTTATAGGACTATTTCTCTCTATACCATTTGTATTTCATATACCTTTGACTTTTGGATGATCTTATAGGCACTTTAGTATTGTCAGTGTAACAATATAGCTTCCGTCCCTCTCGTCGCCCCTACCTGGGCTCGAACCAGGAACACATCGACAACAGCCACCCTCGAAGCATTGTTACCCATCGCTTCACAAAAACCGCGGCCCTTGCTGGGCAAGGGGAACACCTACTCCAAGTCTCAGAGCGCACGTTTGAAACACTATTAGCGCGCACCCTTCTAACTAGCTGGCCATTCACATCGGTTACACCAGCCTGATCTCGGGAGTTTATAGGCACGAAAGTGCTGTTTGAATGAATGCTTACGAGCATGCTGCTGCCTACCACCGCTCAGTCAGACTGGTCTATCAAATATCAAATCATAGACTTAATTATAACATAATAACACAGAAATATGAGTCTTTGGTCATTAATATGGTCGAATCCGGAAACTATAATTTAGAAAACAAAACGTTTATTATTTCAGTGAAATACGGAACCGTTCCGTATTGTATCTAACTGGTGGCATCCCTAAGTATAAATATTGCTGTTACATTGTACAACCTTCAATGTTATGTCATAATTACGTAACATTCTGGCAAATTAGTTCGCAACTAGCCAGGCGGCCCAAACTGTTGCATATACCCTGACTCTGCGTACAATAAACGCAAGAGAAGTGACACAATTTCACCTGGTTAATATTGCCTGCTAACCTGGAGTTCTTTTAGCTAAATATGCAGGTTTAAAAATATATACTTCTGTGTATTGATTTTAAGAAAGGCATTGGTGTTTATGGTTAGGTACAGTCGTGCAACGATTGTGCTTTTTTCGCAAATGCGCTTTTGTTAAATCATCCCCCGTTTGGCGAAGTTGGCTGTCTTTATTAGGAAGAAATTGTCTTCACACAGTTCGCAACGAGCCAGGCGGCCCAAACTGCTGCATATACCCTGACTCTGTTGCAAGAGAAGTGACACAATTTACCTAGTTAAAAGAAATTAATGTTAGCAGGCAATATTAACTAAATATGCAGGTTGAAAAATATTTACGTGTGTATTGATTTTAAGAAAGGCATTGATGTTTATGGTTAGGAACACTTGGAGCAACGGCAGTCCTTTTTCGCAAATGCGCACCGCATCGATAATATGCAACGCAGGACACGCTAGATAAACTAGTAATATCATCAACCATGTGTAGTTATAACTAGTGATTATGATTGATTGATTGATTGTTTTTTATAAGATAAGTTTAATGCTAGCTAGCAACTTACCTTGGCTTCTAACTGCATTTGCGTAACAGGCAGGCTCCTCGTGGAGTGCAATGAGAGGCAGGTGGTTAGAGCATTGGTCTAGTTAACTGTAATGTTGCAAGATTGAATCCCCGAGCTGACAAGGTAAAAATCTGTTGTTCTGCCCCTGAACAAGGTAGTTAACCCACCGTTCCTAGGCCGTCATTGAAAATAAGAATATGTTCTTAACTGACTTGCCTAGTTAAATAAAGGTGTAAAAAAAATAATAATAATCGTTGTCCAAAAATACAGATTTCCGATTGTTATGAAAACTTGAAATCAGCCCTAATTAATTGGCCATTCAGATTAATCGGTCGACCTCTAGTCTGGACCTGACTGCAATTTGGCGTCGTAACCGACTTCAGTGGGCAAATGCTAACCTTCGATGGCCACTGGCACACTGAAGAAGTGTGCTCTTCTCGGCTGAAACCCAGTTTAAACTGTACTGGGAAGATGGCAGACAGCATGTATGGTGTCATGTGGGTGATCAGTTTGCTGATGTCAACGTTGTGAACATAGTGCCTCATGGTGGGGTTATGCTATGGGCAGGCATTAATATGGACAATGAACACAATTACATTTTATCGATGGCAATTTGAATGTACAGAGATACCATGACGAGATCCTGAGGCCCATTGTCCTGCCATTCATCTGCCGTCATCACCTCATGTTTCAGCATGATTATGCACGACCCCATGTCGCAAGGATCTGTACACAATTCCTCGAAGCTGAAGATGTCACAGTTCTTCCATGGCCTGCATACTCACCAGACATGTCACCCATTGAGCCTGTTTGGGATGCTCTGAATTGACGTGTAATGTCTTTAAGTAATGATGGACTGTCGTTTCTCTTTCCTTATTTGAGCTATTCTTGCCATAATATGGACTTGGTCTTTTACCAAATAGGGCTATCATCTGTATACCCCCCTTCCACCCCACCCACCTTGTCACAACACAACTGATTGGCTCAAATGCATTAAGAAGGAAAGAAATTCCACAAATTTACTTTTAAGAAGGCAGACTTGTTAATTGAAATGCATTCCAGGTGACTACCTCATGAAGCTGGTTGAGCGAATGCCAAGAGTGTGCAAAGCTGTCATCAAGGCAAAGGGTGGCGACTTTGAAGAATCTCAAATATAAAATATATTTTGATTTGTTTAATACTTTTTGGGTTACTACATGATTGTGTTATTTCTGTGTTATTTCATAGTTTTGATGTCTTCACTATTATTCTACAATGTAGAAAATAGTTAAAAATAAACAAAAACCTTGAATGAGTAGGTGTTCTAAAACGTTTTACCGGTAGTGTGTATTAGGCCCGATATTGTGAATATATTAGGCTCTATATTCTGACTATTGTGCCTATATCAGGCCCTATATTGTAACTATATTGTGACTATTCTGACTTTATCAGGCCTCAATTGTGACCATCTCATACAGATAAGAATGTCCCAGTATGTTTACCTCCATTTGAATTTACAAGTAGAGTTGTGTTAAAATAGGAGAGGATGTAGCATAGCTATATTTACAATCCTCCATATTTGCATTGGTACTGTTGTACACATTATTGTACCATGTTACACTATGCTCTCTTTTGACCTAAAAACTGGTGAATCTGTAATTAGGCAGGTGTGTGTGCGCATAATGTTGTTGTTACACACACAGGGGCTAGCTAACAGGCCTGTGTATTGTGGCCATTGAACTCTGCTGTTGACCCACATTCCCCTGTCTCTGAAACTGTTATATTCACTGTCAAATCATGTGTGAACAGAGCTTGGCATTTTTTGTGTGAGACTGCATGTTGAGGTGAAGATGAACATGGAGTGTACAGAGAGATACGGACAGAACGTACGTGTGTATGTGTGTGCGTGCGTGCGTGCGTGCTCACAGAGGTGTGAACAAAGCATCACAGGGACACACATGTCTGAGGAACACACTCCCTAGCTCCAGTCTGACAGCCAGGCCAGCAGCACGTCTCGACTGCGTCATCCACTACACTCCATGGCAGCCTCTCATTCTCCCTCCCTCTCTTTACCTCTCCCTCTCTGTCACTCCCTCTCTCTCGTCTCTCGTCTCTCCTCACTCTCCCCCTCCCTCCGACCCATCTCTCTCTCTCCTCCACCCCGCTCTCTCTGTAAACAAGCAGACGTCTGACAGATCTTTCCTCCGGCCCTCTCCCGCCATCCCGTCACCATGGCGTTTGGAGCATTGTTTGCTGGGCTCTGTTGAGTTGCCATGGCAGTGCTTATTTGCTGTACTAAATGTTTGGCTGCGTTGTACAGATTCTGATGACAAACACGGAGCATCCCGGTCTGATCAATGAAACTGCCTCTGATTGGAGAGGAAGGAACGAGGCCTCTCATAGAAGCGCAGCACAGATACATTTGTCAACCTATTTAATGGCCTCGTGTTATTTGTGTCTGGTGTCTTTTGATGCAGATAAAATATGTTTTGGGATGACATTCCCCTGACATAAATGCTTTGGTTTCGGTGTTCATTCAGAGGATCGCTGGTTGCAATTCTTGGTCTCTGATACTCAATTATTATTTAGAACAACACTGGTATGACTCACACTCCCAGGGTGCATCACTCCTCACTACACCTGCTCTCACACTCTGTAGAAGTATACTACTGAACACACAACCTAGACTAAGGGTCTTGTGCAATCACAAAGATATCCTTATTTACTCCATTAGTTAACGCTAAGAAGCAAATGAGGATTACATGTTGGGCTAATGTGATTCATGTCAACGTTTACAATTATGTGAAACAAAGAGACCTGGATAATAAATGCTTTCTTACATTGCAGAAAGGAGGTGGTTTTCATATCCCTGCACTATGTTCCAGTGCATTGGGAACCAGTGAACTAACACTTAAGCTAATGTTCTCTAATGTTCTCTCAGACAGTTGAGCTTAGTGTATACTGGTCTACTTCAATCTTACATAATGACTGCTTGGGATTGGGCTTTGTGTCTATTTAGATGTGAATTGCTGTGTTTTTTAGTCTGAGAGGTGGTCTGTGACGAAAGACTAGAGAGAGCAGAGGCCTTGAAGTGTGTCCATCCATCCACATGCCTCTAGCACACACCCTTGTGGCCAGTAGAAAGACTACATGCTCTCTGAGTCTTGAGGGAATGAGTGTTTGCTCTCTGGGTTTAACCTGGCGACTAACCTGTGTTCCTTTCTCCCTGAGAGGACATGTAAGTGATCACCCAGTATGATGGCAAACTGCTCCCAAGACACATTTACTTCAGGACAGACTGTTCTGCTCTGTCTAGACTATAGATCATCCACAGATACTGTTGGGTGTTTGTTGCTATTATTTTATTATTCTCAGAAGTGGTAGTTTGACAATTTAAACAAATGTATATGCAATATCCTAATTAAAATGTTTTATTGGAGTGAAAATACTGTCGAAGATGCAGGCAAACTAGTGAATTAAATAATGTCAACAAATGTCAAAAATGGTATCGTTAGCGTTCGTTTCTAGAGGTTGTACTGTAGATCTATCTAAACCAATTCACATATATTCAACATCTACTGTAGATCTAACTGTTGCAATGTGTAGTAAGTAAACCTACGACCCAGTATGTGACAACGGAAGTTTAACACTCGTGGCATAGTAGCAGTTTGTCTGTGTGAGACTGTGAGCTCCTGTTTGGTGACTTTTCTCTGACAGATCATGTAGAAATGCTGGTCATTGACGTAATGGGGGCGAGATAAGATCTGAGCGAAACATTGTTGACGTTTCATTGTGGTCAGCTGGTTGCAGTGGTTTGCTTTTTGTGTTTTTCCTTTCTACAAATGGCATAAGTTAGACACAATAGTTCTCTCTGTGTGTGTCGGCCTAAATAACACTCAACAGCAGTTGAAAGTCCACAGTTTGGTAATTCGTCTATGTAAGCTGTTTGACCTGATTCTATCATACCCTCATGTGTTTACTTTAGGTTAACTACTAGAGGTGAATAAAGTAACAACACTATCTCGTTGACCTTTTTAATATGCTACAACAGTTACACTATGTCTAATGTTGTAAAATAGACTTTCTCATTGACCTCGTTAATATGCTACAACAGTTACACTATGTCTAATGTTGTAAAATACACTTTCTCGTTGACCTATTTAATATGCTACAACAGTTACACTATGTCTAATGTTGTAAAATACACTTTCTCATTGACCTCTTTAATATGCTACAACAGTTACACTATGTCTAATGTTGTAAAATAGACTTTCTAATTGACCTCTTTAATATGCTACAACAGTTACACTATGTCTAATGTTGTAAAATAGACTGTTTCTCATTGACCTCTTTAATATGCTACAACAGTTACACTATGTCTAATGTTGTAAAATACACTTTCTCATTGACCAATTTAATATGCTACAACAGTTACACTATGTCTAATGTTGTAAAATAGACTTTCTCATTGACCTCTTTAATATGCTACAACAGTTACACTATGTCTAATGTTGTAAAATACACTTTCTCATTGACCAATTTAATATGCTACAACAGTTACACTATGTCTAATGTTGTAAAATACACTTTCTCATTGACCAATTTAATATGCTACAACAGTTACACTATGTCTAATGTTGTAAAATACACTTTCTCATTGACCTATTTAATATGCTACAACAGTTACACTATGTCTAATGTTGTAAAATAGACTGTTTCTCATTGACCTCTTTAATATGCTACAACAGTTACACTATGTCTAATGTTGTAAAATAGACTGTTTCTCATTGACCTCTTTAATATGCTACAACAGTTACACTATGTCTAATGCTGTAAAATAGACTGTTTCTCATTACCCTATTTAATATGCTACAACAGTTACACTATGTCTAATGTTGTAAAATACACTTTCTCATTGACCAATTTAATATGCTACAACAGTTACACTATGTCTAATGTTGTAAAATAGACTGTTTCTCATTGACCTATTTAATATGCTACAACAGTTACACTATGTCTAATGTTGTAAAATAGACTTTCTCATTGACCTCTTTAATATGCTACAACAGTTACACTATGTCTAATGTTGTAAAATAGACTTTCTCATTGACCTCTTTAATATGCTACAACAGTTACAATATGTCTAATGTTGTGAAATAGACTGTTTCTAATTGACCTCTTTAATATGCTACAACAGTTACACTATGTCTAATGTTGTAAAATAGACTTTCTCATTGACCTCTTTAATATGCTACAACAGTTACACTATGTCTAATGTTGTAAAATACACTTTCTCATTGACCTCTTTAATATGCTACAACAGTTACAATATGTCTAATGTTGTGAAATAGACTGTTTCTAATTGACCTCTTTAATATGCTACAACAGTTACACTATGTCTAATGTTGTAAAATAGACTGTTTCTCATTGACCTATTTAATATGCTACAACAGTTACACTATGTCTAATGTTGTAAAATAGACTGTTTCTAATTGACCTCTTTAATATGCTACAACAGTTACACTATGTCTAATGTTGTAAAATACACTTTCTCATTGACCTCTTTAATATGCTACAACAGTTACACTATGTCTAATGTTGTAAAATACACTTTCTCATTGACCTCTTTAATATGCTACAACAGTTACACTATGTCTAATGTTGTAAAATAGACTTTCTCATTGACCAATTTAATATGCTACAACAGTTACACTATGTCTAATGTTGTAAAATATACTTTCTCATTAACCTATTTAATATGCTACAACAGTTACACTATGTCTAATGTTGTAAAATAGACTTTCTCATTGACCAATTTAATATGCTACAACAGTTACACTATGTCTAATGTTGTAAAATAGACTTTCTCATTGACCAATTTAATATGCTACAACAGTTACACTATGTCTAATGCTGTAAAATAGACTGTTTCTCATTGACCTCTTTAATATGCTACAACAGTTACACTATGTCTAATGTTGTAAAATACACTTTCTCATTGACCAATTTAATATGCTACAACAGTTACACTATGTCTAATGTTGTAAAATAGACTTTCTCATTGACCAATTTAATATGCTACAACAGTTACACTATGTCTAATGTTGTAAAATAGACTTTCTCATTGACCAATTTAATATGCTACAACAGTTACACTATGTCTAATGTTGTAAAATAGACTTTCTCATTGACCTCTTTAATATGCTACAACAGTTACACTATGTCTAATGTTGTAAAATACACTTTCTCATTGACCTCTTTAATATGCTACAACAGTTACACTATGTCTAATGTTGTAAAATAGACTGTTTCTAATTGACCTCTTTAATATGCTACAACAGTTACACTATGTCGAATGCTGTAAAATAGACTGTTTCTCATTAACCTATTTAATATGCTACAACAGTTACACTATGTCTAATGTTGTAAAATAGACTTTCTCTTTGACCAATTTAATATGCTACAACAGTTACACTATGTCTAATGCTGTAAAATAGACTGTTTCTCATTAACCAATTTAATATGCTACAGCAGTTACACTATGTCTAATGTTGTAAAATAGACTTTCTCATTAACCTATTTAAAAAGCGACAGTTACACTATGTCTAATGTTGTAAAATAGACTTTCTCATTGACCAATTTAATATGCTACAACAGTTACACTATGTCTAATGTTGTAAAATAGACTTTCTCATTGACCAATTTAATATGCTACAACAGTTACACTATGTCTAATGTTGTAAAATAGACTTTCTCATTGACCTCTTTAATATGCTACAACAGTTACACTATGTCTAATGTTGTAAAATAGACTGTTTCTCATTGACCTCTTTAATATGCTACAACAGTTACACTATGTCTAATGTTGTAAAATACACTTTTTCATTGACCTCTTTAATATGCTACAACAGTTACACTATGTCTAATGTTGTAAAATACACTTTCTCATTGACCAATTTAATATGCTACAACAGTTACACTATGTCTAATGTTGTAAAATAGACTTTCTCATTGACCAATTTAATATGCTACAACAGTTACACTATGTCTAATGTTGTAAAATAGACTTTCTCATTGACCAATTTAACATGCTACAACAGTTACACTATGTCTAATGCTGTAAAATAGACTTTCTCATTGACCTCTTTAATATGCTACAACAGTTACACTATGTCTAATGTTGTAAAATACACTTTCTCATTGACCAATTTAATATGCTACAACAGTTACACTATGTCTAATGTTGTAAAATAGACTTTCTCATTGACCTCTTTAATATGCTACAACAGTTACACTATGTCTAATGCTGTAAAATAGACTGTTTCTCATTACCCTATTTAATATGCTACAACAGTTACACTATGTCTAATGTTGTAAAATACACTTTCTCATTGACCAATTTAATATGCTACAACAGTTACACTATGTCTAATGCTGTAAAATAGACTTTCTCATTGACCAATTTAATATGCTACAGCAGTTACACTATGTCTAATGTTGTAAAATAGACTTTCTCATTGACCAATTTAATATGCTACAACAGTTACACTATGTCTAATGTTGTAAAATAGACTTTCTCATTGACCAATTTAATATGCTACAACAGTTACACTATGTCTAATGCTGTAAAATAGACTTTCTCATTGACCAATTTAATATGCTACAGCAGTTACACTATGTCTAATGTTGTAAAATAGACTTTCTCATTGACCAATTTAATATGCTACAACAGTTACACTATGTCTAATGCTGTAAAATAGACTGTTTCTCATTAACCTATTTAATATGCTACAACAGTTACACTATGTCTAATGTTGTAAAATAGACTGTTTCTCATTGACCTCTTTAATATGCTACAACAGTTACACTATGTCTAATGTTGTAAAATAGACTGTTTCTCATTAACCTATTTAATATGCTACAACAGTTACACTATGTCTAATGTTGTAAAATAGACTGTTTCTCATTGACCTCTTTAATATGCTACAACAGTTACACTATGTCTAATGTTGTAAAATAGACTTTCTCATTAACCTATTTAATATGCTACAACAGTTACACTATGTCTAATGTTGTAAAATATACTTTCTCATTAACCTATTTAATATTCTACAACAGTTACACTATGTCTAATGTTGTAAAATATACTTTCTCATTAACCTATTTAATATTCTACAACAGTTACACTATGTCTAATGTTGTAAAATAGACTGTTTCTCATTGACCTCTTTAATATGCTACAACAGTTACACTATGTCTAATGCTGTAAAATAGACTGTTTCTCATTGACCCCTTTAATATGCTACAACAGTTACAATATGTCTAATGCTGTAAAATAGACTGTTTCTCATTGACCTCTTTAATATGCTACAACAGTTACACTATGTCTGTATATAGCCTCACTACTGTATATAGCCATAGCCCTGCTGTTATTTCACTATCTTTTTACAGTTGTTTTTATTTAGTTTCTTACCTATTGTTCACCTAAGTAAGCTTTCCACTGTAAGGTCTACACCTGTTCTGACAAATACACTTTGATTTGATTAATGAATACCTGCATGAGTATATATATATATATTTATATATATACACACAAGGCCTAGCAAGGCCTCCTGACTGATGTGTGTGTTTCTCTCGTTCAGATGATCCTATGGGACTGGGACCTGAAGCAGTGGTACAAGCCCCAGTATCAGGTTAGTGTTCTCTCTCTTTTACTTTCGCTTACTTTCTCTCTAATCTCTCTAAAATCTCTTCTCTCTCTCTCTCATCTCTCTCTCTTCTCTCTCTCAACAGTTACTCTCTATCTCTCTCTCTCTCTCTCTCTCTCTCTCTCTCTCTCTCTCTCTGACTCTCTGATTTAATATGCTATGTACTCATCTGGGTACTGGCTACAGTATATCATATACTCATCTGGATACTGGCTAAATATATCATATACTCATCTGGATACTGGTACACTATATCATATACTCATCTGGATACTGGTACAGTATATCATATACTCATCTGGATGCTGGTACAGTATATCATATACTCATCTGGCTACAGTATATCATATACTCATCTGGATACTGGTACAGTATATCATATACTCATCTGGATGCTGGTACAGTATATCATATATGGATACTGGTAACTATATCATATACTCATCTGGATACTGGTACACTTATCATATACTCATCTGGATACTGGTACACTATATCATATACTCATCTGGATACTGGTACAGTATATCATATACTCATCTGGATGCTGGTACAGTATTTCATATACTATCTGGATGCTGGTACAGTATATCATATACTCATCTGGATGCTGGTACAGTATATCATATACTCATCTGGATACTGGTACACTATATCATATACTCATCTGGATGCTGGTACACTATATCATATACTCATCTGGATGCTGGTACAGTATATCATATACTCATCTGGATACTGGTACACTATATCATATACTCATCTGGATGCTGGTACAGTATATCATATACTCATCGGGATACTGGCTACAGTATATCATTTACTCATCTGGATACTGGCTGTATATCAATACTCATCTGGATACTGGTACACTATATCATATACTCATCTGGATACTGGTACACTATATCATATACTCATCTGGATGCTGGTACAGTATATCATATACTCATCTGGTTACTGGCTACAGTATATCATTTACTCATCTGGATACTGGCTACAGTATATCATATACTCATCTGGATACTGGTACACTATATCATATACTCATCTGGATACTGGTACAGTATATCATATACTCATCTGGATACTGGTACACTATATCATATACATCTGGATGCTGGTACAGTATATCATATACTCATCTGGATACTGGCTACAGTATATCATATACTCATCTGGATACTGGTACAGTATATCATATACTCACCTGGATGCTGGTACAGTATATCATATACTCATCTGGATACTGGTACACTATATCATATACTCATCTGGATACTGGCTACAGTATATCATATACTCATCTGGATACTGGTACAGTATATCATATACTCATCTGGATACTGGTACACTATATCATATACTCATCTGTACTGGCTACAGTATATCATATACTCATCTGGATACTGGTACAGTATATCATATACTATCTGGATACTGGTACAGTATATCATATACTCATCTGATACTGGCTACAATATATAATTTACTCATATACTGGCTACAGTATATCATATACTCATCTGATGCTGGTACAGTATATCATATACTGTCTGGATACTGGTACAGTATATCATATACTCATCTGGATACTGGTACAGTATATCATGTACTCATCTGGATACTGGCTACAGTATATCATATACTCATCTGGGTACTGGCTACAGTATATCATATACTCATCTGGATACTGGCTACAGTATATCATATACTCATCTGGATACTGGCTACAATATATCATATACTCATCTGGATACTGGTACACTATATCATATACTCATCTGGATACTGGTACAGTATATCATATACTCATCTGGATGCTGGTACAGTATATCATATACTCATCTGGCTACAGTATATCATATACTCATCTGGATACTGGTACAGTATATCATATACTCATCTGGATGCTGGTACAGTATATCATATACTCATCTGGATACTGGTACACTATATCATATACTCATCTGGATACTGGTACACTATATCATATACTCATCTGGATACTGGTACACTATATCATATACTCATCTGGATACTGGTACAGTATATCATATACTCATCTGGATGCTGGTACAGTATATCATATACTCATCTGGATGCTGGTACAGTATATCATATACTCATCTGGATACTGGTACACTATATCATATACTCATCTGGATACTGGTACACTATATCATATACTCATCTGGATGCTGGTACACTATATCATATACTCATCTGGATGCTGGTACAGTATATCATATACTCATCTGGATACTGGTACACTATATCATATACTCATCTGGATGCTGGTACAGTATATCATATACTCATCGGGATACTGGCTACAGTATATCATTTACTCATCTGGATACTGGCTACAGTATATCACATACTCATCTGGATACTGGTACACTATATCATATACTCATCTGGATACTGGTACACTATATCATATACTCATCTGGATGCTGGTACAGTATATCATATACTCATCTGGATACTGGTACAGTATATCATATACTCACCTGGATGCTGGTACAGTATATCATATACTCATCTGGATACTGGTACACTATATCATATACTCATCTGGATACTGGTACACTATATCATATACTCATCTGGATACTGGTACACTATATCATATACTCATCTGGATGCTGGTACAGTATATCATATACTCATCTGGATACTGGCTACAGTATATCATTTACTCATCTGGATACTGGCTACAGTATATCATATACTCATCTGGATGCTGGTACACTATATCATATACTCATCTGGATACTGGTACACTATATCATATACTCATCTGGATACTGGTACAGTATATCATATACTCATCTGGATGCTGGTACAGTATATCATATACTCATCTGGATACTGGCTACAGTATATCATATACTCATCTGGATACTGGTACAGTATATCATATACTCACCTGGATGCTGGTACAGTATATCATATACTCATCTGGATACTGGTACACTATATCATATACTCATCTGGATACTGGCTACAGTATATCATATACTCATCTGGATACTGGTACAGTATATCATATACTCATCTGGATACTGGTACACTATATCATATACTCATCTGGATACTGGCTACAGTATATCATATACTCATCTGGATACTGGTACAGTATATCATATACTCATCTGGATACTGGTACAGTATATCATATACTCATCTGGATACTGGCTACAATATATAATTTACTCATCTGGATACTGGCTACAGTATATCATATACTCATCTGGATGCTGGTACAGTATATCATATACTCATCTGGATACTGGTACAGTATATCATATACTCATCTGGATACTGGTACAGTATATCATATACTCATCTGGATACTGGCTACAATATATAATTTACTCATCTGGATACTGGCTACAGTATATCATATACTCATCTGGATGCTGGTACAGTATATCATATACTCATCTGGATACTGGTACAGTATATCATATACTCATCTGGATACTGGTACACTATATCATATACTCATCTGGATGCTGGTACAGTATATCATATACTCATCTGGATACTGGCTACAGTATATAATTTACTCATCTGGATACTGGCTACAGTATATCATATACTCATCTGGATGCTGGTACAGTATATCATATACTCACCTGGATGCTGGTACAGTATATCATATACTCATCTGGATACTGGTACACTATATCATATACTCATCTGGATACTGGTACACTATATCATATACTCATCTGGATACTGGTACACTATATCATATACTCATCTCTATACTGGCTACAGCATATCACTGTTAGAGCACATGTCTATCATTCACATTAGGGTTGGGGATCATTTCCTATTTTACTTTCAATCCATCCATGAAATGAATTGTAATAACATGAATACAACTATAGATCATCAACCCTCATAGTGTAACAAGTGAATTAGATTTCCCAGAGAGGGCATTGAATTGACAAAATATAAGTAAAAGTGGATACTGAATAAAAATGGTATTAGTGTAGCTCACTGTAATTTAGTCATATTTCAAATAATTGAGGCTGGAATTAATAAGTAGAGGGGGGATTTTTTTTTAACTAACTCCAACCGTTTAGGAAATCAGATGTATCTCAATCCATTTTGGAGAGCCTCCATATAATCTTTCTAATCTAGTATACTGGCCTTGTGTTCCAATTTATTGTCAAATCGCTGACACACGTTTTATGCTAGGTCTACTTCATGCATCGTAAAATGGAAGCATCAGTGTTTTTTGTAAGCTTGTGTGTGCGTGTGTGTGTGTAGATGTTTGGACTGTGTGTGTAGGCCTGCCTATGTGTGTGTGTATTTTGTGCCTTGTATGTGTTGTCATCCTGTTGGGGTCCACAGTGTTTTGCAGACACGCTGTACAGGTAGATCAACAGGAAGCAGTGCTCCTCTGACTGACGTGTGCCCCACTCATCACTCACCACTCATTGTGGCCACAGAGCCGGGCCTTCAAAGGGCAGCCTAGTTCTCCAAACCCTCTAGTCTTTTATATGGTGTCTATCAGCACAGCAACAGTCAGTAGTATGGACAGGGTGAAGAGGGGTAGGGGTGCAGGCGGGATCTCTGTCAGTGTCATGACATACACACAGCCACCTAGCTGTCGTCACTGGGCGCTGCACTTTTACTCCACACACAGGCACCATGCCCAGCCAGCACCATGCCCTGCCAGCACCATGCCCAGCCAGCACCATGCCCTGCCAGCCCCATGCCCAGCCAGCACCATGCCCTGCCAGCACCATGCCCAGCCAGCACCATGCCCTGCCAGCACCATGCCCATCCAGCACCACTCCCCTTTATTACTGACATCACTGGTCCAAACAGCCTTTCAATTACCCAGCATCAATGCCATGAGCTCAGCAGCGAGCCTGTCTGCCCTTCACACTACCCTCCACTGCTGTAAGAGGAGGAGTGACAAGTACAGTCCCATCACAATGAGGCCAGCAGTGTCCTGTTACAGCTATCTGACAGTTTATCTGCGTATGTGTGATACCTGTAGATGTCCTGGGCCCAGATTCACTAAACACTTTTTACGCAAAAACTTAAGAAGCTTCTTTAGAAGAAGAAAAATAAGTTCATTAGTGTAGATCCTCAAAAATGTCTTAAGAATTAATCATTTTTCTTATGAACTTCTCAGATGTCTTCTTACGAACTTCTTAACTATCTTGAGATGTTTGTCGTTAGGCAACCCAGCCAGCTAGCTGTCTATCTAGCAATGGCAATCATGTTAGCATATTTCTAATTGGGATTACTGGTCTAAAATGTTCTTGGCCTAAAAACAATTAACACTGAAACTTTCAGATAAAGTTTGTTCATATTCTTTGTTTAAGACAATGGTTTAGCTATCTGGGAATTCCAAGAAGAAATTAAATTACTTTCTTTTCAAGCATCTCATTTATACTTAATTTTTTGCTTAAGGATAAACATAAGAAGTAACATAAAAACAAGAACCTTTTGGAGGAATAGCACCTTCGCTTAACTTTCTTCATAAGTCCATAGTTAAGGAAAAAATGGCAATTAAGAAGGAATTTCTTCTTCAGAAGGTTTTGTGTTTGGTCATTTAAATCCAATCTGGGTTCATTAGAAACAGTGTAAAGGAATGAGGAAAGGACACCAGTCTCTCTTCTCTAGTACAGTATCTACTGTATGTTTGTCCTCTGCTGAATGAGGCATCTCTCTGACATGTGTCCCCTTGTCTCCTCCATGTCCCCAGGGAGCGGTAAGTGGTAACGGAGTGGACCTGTCGGTCATCAACGAGGCCAGGAACATGGTGTCTGACCTGCTGATGGACTCGTCCCTGTCGCCACACACCGTCTCGTCCCTACGCAGCGTCACAAGCCTCATGGGGACCTTCTCTGGCTCCTGTCGGCCCAGGGTCAACCCCTTCACTCCCTTCCCAGGTTTCTACCCCTGTACCGAGGTGGAGGACCCTACAGAGAGGGGCGACAGGAAGCCCCTGAAGGTGGGCCCTCCAGCAACCTTCTGAATGTGATACTAGCAGGTCATAACTAACACACAGACAGAAGCCTGCTGAGACTAACAGGCCAACACATTATCCACTTATACATGGTATCTTATCCTCATAATGAATGTTCCTCTTCTATGTGTTCACCAGTGTTACGTAGATTTAGTTTTGTTGTTTTTAGTTGTACACCTGCTCTACTCTATGTAACCTGGTGGTGAGCTGAATATAGCTCTGCCTTTGATTGTGTTATAGCATCATTGACCATAATGTAATAATGTCTCCCTCCTACCCTCCACACACCTAGGGTCTTAGCAGCAGGAACAGCCTACCAACCCCCCAACTCCGCCGCGGGTCCACCTCCTCCCCTCTCCCCCCTCTGGAGTCGGCCTCCTCCCGCTGGGAACGCAACAACGGCAAGAGACCGGGACCCCACCCTGACCTCAATATGACCAGGTACGACCACACACACCTTGACCTCAATATGACCAGGTATGACCACACACACACACACCCTGATCAAAATATGACCAGGTACGACCACACATACCTTGACCTCAATATGACCAGGTACGACCACACATACCCTGACCTCAATATGACCAGGTACGACCACACATACCTTGACCTCAATATAACCAGGTACGACCACACACATACACCCTGATCGAAATATGACCAGGTACGACCACACATACCTTGACCTCAAAATGACCAGGTACGACCACACACATACACCCTGATCGAAATATGACCAGGTACGACCACACATACCTTGACCTCAATATAACCAGGTACGACCACACACATACACCCTGATCGAAATATGACCAGGTACGACCACACATACCTTGACCTCAAAATGACCAGGTACGACCACACACATACACCCTGATCGAAATATGACCAGGTACGACCACACATACCTTGACCTCAATATGACCAGGTACGACCTCACACATACACCCTGATCGAAATATGACCAGGTACGACCACACATACCTTGACCTCAAAATGACCAGGTACGACCACACACATACACCCTGATCGAAATATGACCAGGTACGACCACACATATCTTGACCTCAAAATGACCAGGTACGACCACACACATACACCCTGATCGAAATATGACCAGGTACGACCACACATACCTTGACCTCAAAATGACCAGGTACGACCACACACATACACCCTGATCGAAATATGACCAGGTACGACCACACATATCTTGACCTCAATATGACCAGGTACGACCACACACATACACCCTGATCGAAATATGACCAGGTACGACCACACATATACACACTGATCGAAATATGACCAGGTACGACCACACACATACACCCTGATCGAAATATGACCAGGTACGACCACACATATCTTGACCTCAATATGACCAGGTATGACCACACACACACACACACACACACACCCTGACCTTAATATGACCAGGTACGACCACACACAGGTGGCACTTCAGAGTTCAGACACCAGGTTAAAGGTTAAAGACAAGCCCAGGTAATTTGGCGAATAATAAGTACTTTTTAAACCTCACGTTTTCGGCTGGATGTGTCACTGTGTAGTTCATACATGCACAATTAATGAGCAGAATAACTGTCTTACCTCAATTAGCCATGAAATCCCTAGTTTCAAAACAACTTTCTTCTGGAAGCTGTGCGGCGCCATTTTCCCTGCATTTACCCCTATGTGGGCTAGTCCCCTAGCAATTAGAGTTTTAGCTAATGAGCTTCAGCCCCTCACCATTTGAGTGACAGCTAGCAAGACACTCACACAGTAGAGAGAGAAAGGGAGTAATGACGTGGTGCACATATCAGCACATTTGCGAGGTAGTACAGAGTTTTTCGGGGACCACTTTTTGTTCGTGGGCACTACTTTCAGAACTACTGGCTAAAAGGTATATAAAAGTACTGGAGAATATCTTTCAAGGTCAAGTCATTTTCAACATGGCACACTCCCCATCTTTACCCTGATATAAACAAGCAGGCCCTCCCTCAGCAACACATTCTTTACCATCTGTCCTTGATTAAACTCCCTGAAGATGTGGTTCCCCTTTATATCCACTGGGGGGCAGTAGTGGTCAAGCTCTGTAAACTGAAATGCCTAACAGATAATGACCATAACATTCCTTCATTCTGTTTGCTCCAACACTGTTTAGATGAGTCACTTGATCTTTTATGGATCTTTGTCTTCTTCAAGGATACAGTTTCAACATTGATTTTCATTGTCTTACTTTGAGCACCAAATGAGTCATATAATTAGTGTTACTGTATGCTATGTAACATTTCTCTAAGTTCTTCATTATACATAAGAGCGGGTATGAAAAAGTTGAACTTTATAATGGTGTAGATTGAATATGAAAGCATTTTAACTGATGTTGTCTCATTAGTTCTAGCAGTAAGTGCCATGTTTGTGTGTGTGTGTGTGTGTGTGTGTGTGTGTGTGTGTGTGTGTGTGTGTGTGTGTGTGTGTGTGTGTGTGTGTGTGTGTGTGTGTGTGTGTGTGTGTTTTCCAGCACGGGTTCTCTGTCCAATGGGCCCAATGCTAACCTGCTGACCATCCCTAAGCAGAGGTCCTCCTCTGTGACCCTGACCTACCATGCCGGGCCCAGGAGAGCAGGTGAGACCATGAGGATTTACTGTACACACAGGTCTGATACACTGTGTGGAAGTGGAATATGTTTTTAAGTTGTTTGACTATCTCTCTCTCTCTCTCATTTCTCTTCTATCTCTCTCGCTCTACAGGTGCGTCCCCCAGTCTGAGTCCTGTCAGCTCCCCCAGCCACAGTCCTCAAGGGGGAGGTCTCTCCTCCCAGGTTACGCGCCCCCCGGTGGAGTTTCCCGACACAGCTGACTTCCTCACCAAGCCCAGCGTCAACCTGCACAAACCCCTGGGCTACATCCTCAGCTCCGCTGACTTCCAGGGGCCTTACCGCAGCCCCGCGGCAATGTGCACCAGGTAGGGCAATTTACTACCCCCTTCCCCTACCCCCTCCATTATCTCCTGCTGTTGTAGAGCCAGTTCAGCTGTAGAGTAGAGTTGCATTTCACCATGTGTGTTGATGATAAGTGCGGCTGTGTTTGTCCCTCTGCTCACCCTGTAGCTGTGGTCGTCAGATGCTGAAGAACATGCCCTGTATGGAGGCGGGGGAGGGACACCTGCCATTCACTGGTCATGCTGAGGCCCAGCGCAGACGCTCAGGTATGACACCTGCTGGAATGTAGCCTCACTCTGTACTCACATAGGCTTCACAGTGTTTTTGGGCACACTCCCATGGCTTAGCTTACTGTTTCCACTCTCAAATGACTGAAAACCATTTGGACATGCTGTACTAGAGAGTCAATTCATTAGAATAATGCTTCCCACCGAAATGTGAAACCAGTGGTCAACTCACTGTGATTTGCAATGTGTCTCCTCCACAGCAGGTGAGGGGTCAGAGTTCATGGGGGAGGCACTGATCAGGGAGGAGAGTGTGGAGGCCGAGTCGATGGGGGACAGGAATCCAGACGCAAGGAGCCGGGGCCAGACAGACGAGGAGGAGCAGAGCGCCACCACAGAGCAGCAGACTCAGGAAACAGAGGTATGCAGTGCTACAGTATGCTAAGGGTGCATTCCCACACAAGCTAATGGAGGAGTATGAGCTATGTACCTTTGTGAGAGTGTTTTGGTAGTGCGTTGTTTAGCACAACCTCACGCCTCCCCTCCGCTACTCCAACGCACCTTCCCTATTGAAATACATTGTGTTGGCTCTGTCATTTTACTCTGTGTTGCCCTCCCTGTGTGAATGCACCCTACTGCTAGGCTAACATCGCCATGCTGCAGATTTAAGAAACAAAGGTAGGCTACGCTGTTACATAACAGTAACTTTGAAGGGATATGTCTCAGTCAATGCTAACACCTTACATCGTTCGTTAGCCTTCCTGTGTGTAGCATTGCTGCCACTAAACTATCCCAACCAGGAGACTCCCTCTGAGTGAGATAACATACTCAGGCCAACACATGTAACAGTGTAGCTAGCTATAGGATGTGTCCTCTAGTTAGTTCTGGGAACACAGTAAAGGTTTTCCTCAGACACTCATTGGGTGCATGTCTTTCAGTCTTGTGATGTATCTAACAGCCGTGTAAACCAGTGTGATGGGGGGTAGTGTTGATCTGGCTCTGTCCTGGAATGCCCCCGCCATTTACTTGGGCTGTGCTCTCACTTTCTTTATTGGACAAACCAAGCCTTGTTAAATCAAGCCAGCTGTTAAGACAACTGTGTAGGGTTCATCTGAGGATTCTGTGGGGTAATTCAAAAGCGAATTATTCAAAAGCAACGCATACATAGTCAGTCTGGAGCCTGCTTCCATCCCCTTAACAGAGGAATGAGATTCATAAGATTTACGATGTGGTGTTTTGAATAGTCTGGTTGTCTACGGGCCTGTGTGTGTATGTGTTAATGTGTGTGTGTTTTAATGTGTGTTTGTGTGTGTTAATGGGTGTGTATGTATGTGTGTGTTAATGTATGTGTGTGTTTTAATGTGTGTGTGTGTGTGTGCGTGCGTGCGCGTGCACGTGCGTGTCTGCCTGCCTGCATGCATGTGTGTGTTTATCTAAACGTGTGTGTGTGTTGTGTTTGTTTAAAATGTGTCTGTGCTGTTGTCCTCTCCTGCCTGTAGGGTGAGTTCAGACTAGACCCCCTGCTGGAGAACCACGATGACCTCATGGAGAAGATCAACAGCTGGAACTTCCAGATCTTTGACCTGATGGACAGAACAGGAGGGAAGACAGGAAGAATACTCAGCTACGTCAGTACAACCACATACCAACCATATAGCAACCATCTATCTGTCTTACGCCATGATCTGTTACATCAGGTATTCCCAAACTGGGGCAATGCCGTCGGGGGTACGCCAAATAAAAATATAATTCAAATGTTTTTTTTTATTTTACTTTTGAATTTTATTTTTTCAATTTTATAATCTTCACATTTTCAAACAGTACATTTGTATTTTCCAACGGGGCTATACATTTGGGTGAGGTTTTTCTCTCGCCTGAGTAGCCTTGGTTCACTGCCAAAAATAAAATTAAACCATCTAGTGTTCAGCCAAATAACAACACAATGTCAAATACAGGTAGTCTGGTCAAATAATTAACATCCAATCACATTAACCGTTACTTTCTCAGGGGAATTCCACTAACAGTCCTTATGTAGCCAAACGTAGCTGCTGCTCATGTTGGTATCTGTACTGATGGCGCAAAAGATGGCGCAAAAGCCGTGACAGGGAGACATAGTTGCTCCCGACTGCAGCATCCAC
The DNA here is from genome assembly GCF_023373465.1 of Oncorhynchus keta. Taxonomy (NCBI): domain Eukaryota; kingdom Metazoa; phylum Chordata; class Actinopteri; order Salmoniformes; family Salmonidae; genus Oncorhynchus; species Oncorhynchus keta. Next base: position 75,296,440 of record NC_068434.1, on the reverse strand, counting down.
CGAGAGGCTCTTTGCTGCCAAGGGAATGCCTGACAGCTTGAAAGACGAGCCAGGTTGTGACAAACTCTCACTCATTCTTATGATTAATAAATGTATCGTATAGTGTGTGTGGCAGGCTTACAATGATTGCAAAAAACAACATTTGAGAGTGCACGGACCCTGGTGCTAGAGGGGGTACGCAGCTGAGGTTGAATGTTTGAAGGGGTACGGGACTATAAGAAGTTTGGGAACCACTATGTTACATCAATTAATATTTGAATAAGCAACACCTGAGTTGTATTCCAAATGGCTCACTATTCCTTATATAGTGCACCAGAACCCATAGGGCTAAGAGTAGTTTTGTGAAGCAGCCGTTGAATGTATTTATTTGGAGAAACTCACTTGAATGATTGGTTTAAATGTTGAGAACGGTATGATCCCCATTACTGATATTTGCCTGAATGATATCCCGAATGCTCATTGTGTTCTTGGGGATTTCTCTATGTGCTGTTTTGAGTACACTGTTCTCCCAGTGTCTCACTGTCTGTGTCTGAGGGGAATGACTTGGTTAATGTCAAAAACATGTATTTGGGTTTTAAATTAATCTAGGTGTTTTATTTGTTGTCTTTCTCCCCAGGTGACCTACACTCTGTTCCAGGACACTTGTCTGTTTGAGATGTTTAAGATCCCTGTGAGGGAGTTCATGTCCTATTTCTGTGCTCTGGAGAACGGCTATAGGGATATTCCCTGTGAGTATAGTGCTGCCTGTGCTTTCTTCAGTCCAGGCACAAAGCCCATATTAACACTTGGTGTATTGTCTACTCAGATGTAGAAATGATCAGACCTGGGTGAACAACATGAAGGTATGGGCCTCCCGAGTGGCGCAGCGGTCCACTTCATTGCAGTGCTTGAGGCGTCACAACAGACCCGGGTTCGATCCCAGGCTGTGTCACAACCGGCCGTGACCGAGAGTCCCTTAAGGCGGCGCACAATTGGCCCAGCGGCTTCCGGGTTAGGGGGGGGTTTGGCTGGGGTGGCTTTACTTGGCTCATCGCGCTCTAGCCGGGCACCTCCAGGCTGACTTCGGTCATCAGTTGAACTGTGTTTCCTCCAACACATTGATGCGGCTGGCTTCTGGGTTAAGCGGGCAGGTGTTTTAAGGAGCGCGGTTTGGCGGGTCATGTTTCGGAGGACGCATGGCTCAACCTTCCCCTCTCCCGAGCCCGTTGGGGAGTTACAGCGATGAGACAAGATCGTAATTGGATATGACAAAAAAGGGGAGGTAAAACATATATAAAAAATAAGAATTTGAAAAAGTATTTGAATGGCGTTTAATTTAGCTTAATTACGCCAGTTTAGACTATTCCAGGCAGCTAAATCATTCCCACTTCAAGTATTATTTGCAATGATATACCCAGGTTGTCATGAAGTAGAAATGAATCCCCATAATAGGTCTACAGTTCACTACATACAGCAGGACACCATACAGACATGCACCATCATATGTAATAGTAGCTTCTACCTCATGTACATGATGTGGTGAAGTATTACTGTGACTGATGTGTGATGTCCAGTGTGAATCTCTGCCTTTACTCAGATCATAACCGGGTCCATGCCACTGACGTGCTCCATGCTGTCTGGTACCTGACTACCCGGCCTGTTCCAGGATTCCAGCAGATCCACAATGAGCATGTGACAGGAAGTGACACAGGTAACACTATTTCTGTTCTCTTTATTTCATTTTGTATAACTCTGGACTTCCCCAAGCCCTCATTTATTACCATAATATAACACAATATGCCACATATTTATTAGCATAATTAGTGTGCTTGCTGAAGGCAAGACCACTCTAGATTTCATACATACTTCCTATTATTAGTGTGCTTGCTGAAGGCAAGACCACTCTAGATTTCATACATACTTCCTATTATTAGTGTGCTTGCTGAAGGCAAGACCACTCTAGATTTCATACATACTTGGCCAGGTCACAGTTGTAAATGAGAACTTGTTCTCAACTGGCCACCTGGTTAAATAAAGGTGAAATAAAAAATAAATAAAAAAACTATTACAGCTACATACATTAAAACAACTTAAAAACGTTTTAAACTATAACAATTCAAATTAGCATACATTGGCATTTAATAACCCACCAACAATAATAACTCTTGAACTGTTCAAGCTAGAGACACCAAACCAACTTTCACCAACTTTCATGTTCAGGGTAGGCTATTCAATCAATCAATCATTCAATTCTCCCATCTAGCTACTTTTTCTACTTTATGAACCAGTCAGTACCATTAGTATTGTATTCACTATAACTACTCTAACTTATTTCACAACCATGAATACTTTAAGACATGCTAGCAAGCACACATTTTCTTTAGGAAATTGACTTTTCTAGTTCTATGATAGCGTCTTGATGTACCAGTGTAGGCATTCCTGTAGTGTTTGGCCTTTTCTCGGCAGACACCAGATGGTTTAGTTTAAAATGCCAGGATCCCCAGTCCCGTCCCTGCTAATTATATTTTATGTACTGCATCTTTGATCCATCGGAAATGATTTAAGGCTCGCTTGCTGACTGATCCTTCAGTAGCTTTCAGAGGAGCAGCTGCCTTCTGATAAAGAGAGGGGAAGGGAAGGGTGGAGAAACAGAGAGGGGGGAGATGGGGTGGGGAGCAAGCCTCTGTCGTGATAGAGATCTGTCTGTGCTGAGCTCAGCGTGTTTAGGGCTTATTTTGGCCCTTTTAATTTTTCAAATGGAGTGCAGTAGTCTGAGTCACTGGGCCACCAGCTTAACCTGCCTGTAGAAATCCTACTCTACATACTTTGTTCTTAATGTGACACTAGTTCCCTGTTTTCACTTTATAACACAGTCAAGTCTTCTCCAGTAAACTCCAGTTATGATGTAGTTCCAGTGTGAGGTCCCAGTATGTCGTTGCTGAAAGCTGCTGCTCTTCTCTCTAGATTCAGACAGTGGGATCTCGCCGGGCCGGGTATCATACGCCTCCTCCAAGAGCTCGTCCATCTCTGACGACAACTACGGCTGCCTGGCGTGGAACATCCCTGCTCTGGAACTCATGGCACTATATGTAGCAGCCGCCATGCATGACTATGACCACCCCGGTCGCACAAACGCCTTCCTCGTAGCCACTAACGCAGCTCAGGTAAGTGTTATTATCCCAAAAGCCACTGCTCTACCATCTCAGCTTGCAAAGCCACACCTGTTCAACAGTAAAACCTGTATCAGGAAGAGAACGTTCAACCTATCCCGGCACTTCAGTAAGTGTTCCCATTTGTGTTCCCACACGCTGTTAAGTCCTAGGAAAGGGGAAGTGTTGTGGGGAATGCTTGTGTCACAGACAGCATTCATTTGGTCCCTGTGACTCATGGATGAGATCTTTATTGGCCTTAAAGCTTCTACATAGACAGGTTCTAATCAGCCTTGGATCTCATGGTAAAAGCAATGAAGTGAGGGACTGGTATAATATTACACTTAGTTCACATGTCAGGGAAAAGTTCCCACAATTCCTAAGAATTCAGCCAATTCCTTTTCTTGCTACAACATTACAGCAAAGGTTGACAAACAAACTATACCACTGTATAAAAAGTGTTTTGCACTATCATGACCTATTATAGGACTGTGCATACTGTCTAGGTTGTGTTTTCCAACCCTGGTCCTCCAGTACCCCCAACAGTACACATGTTTATTGTAACTCTGGAAAGCACACCTGATTTAACTTGTTAACTAATCATCAAGCCCTCAATGAGTTGAATGAGGTGTGTTTGTCCAGGTCTGCAATGAAACTGTGTAATGTTGGAGGTACTGGAGGACCAGGTTTGGTAAACACTGGGCTATGTGATATGTGAAGCAACAGTTCTGGGTAGGCCATGTGATACTGTATAACAGCATGGCATGGCATTGCATTACATTGCTAACCTGACATGTGGGCCATGCCTTCCTCGTAGCCACTAACGCAGCTCAACCCTGACATATTGATTAACAGTATGTTGGCAGTCAGTCAATCACCCACCTGTTCACCAATATGTCTAGACCGTCTGCATTATTTAGTCTGAAGCACACTGACCCAATTTCCTTTCCCCTGCTCACCCCTCCCTCTTTTACCGTTCCATTCTTCAACCTCCTCTTTCCTATTTTACCCTCTCCTTTCTTGTTCTTGTCCTCTGACCCACCCGCATCCCTCTCCACTCGACCTACCCTTCCTCCTACTCACTCTCTTCTTCCCTCATCCACTTCTCCTCTACCTCCGTCTCCTCCCTCTACCTCCGTCTCCTCCCTCTGTTCCCCAGGCGGTGTTGTATAATGACCGTTCGGTCCTGGAGAACCACCACGCTGCTTCGGCCTGGAGCCTCTACCTGTCTCAGCCAGAGTTCAACTTCCTGGCCAACCTGGACCACGTGGAGTTCAAACGTTTTCGCTTCCTGGTCATCGAGGCCATCCTCGCCACAGACCTGAAGAAGCACTTTGACTTCCTCGCCGAGTTCAATTCAAAGGTTTGAGATGATGATGACGAACCTCACATTTTCAGAAAATCTGTTTCCATTTTGTTGATACTTTGTTTTTCCTGTCATTTCAATACTGGCAAAGGCAATAACAATATGCCTTATCTTTATGGCTAATAGAGTTGATACTTAAAGAAACATGCTGGATCTCTGTTAGAAATGAGGAGCCTGGCAGTTATAATCACTGTGTGAATGTTTGTGTTGCTATAAATAGGTGAATGATGTGAACAGTCCAGGAATCGACTGGACTAATGAGAATGACCGGCTGCTGGTGTGCCAAGTCTGCATTAAGCTGGCAGACATCAACGGGCCAGCCAAAGGACGCGATCTGCACCTCAAGTGGACAGAAGGCATTGTCAATGAGTTTTATGAGCAAGTATGGAACCCCTCCACTCAGCATGGCCCACATGTCAGGTTATCAATGTAATGCCATGCCATGCCTTCCTGTTATACAGTATCACTGATGCTGATGCTGATGCTTCACATATCACATAGCCTGCCCGGAACTGTTGCTTCACATATCACATATCCTACCCGGAACTCTTGCTTCACATATCACATAGCCTACCCGGAACTGTTGCTTCACATATCACATAGCCTACCCGGGAACTGTTGCTTCACATATCACATAGCCTACCCGGAACTGTTGCTTCACATATCACATATCCTACCCGGAACTCTTGCTTCACCTATCACATAGCCTACCCGGAACTGATGCTTCACATATCACATATCCTACCCGGAACTGTTGCTTCACATATCACATAGCCTACCCGGAACTGTTGCTTCACATATCACATAGCCTACCCGGAACTGTTGCTTCACATATCACATAGCCTACCCGGAACTGTTGCTTCACATATCACATAGCCTACCCGGAACTGTTGCTTCACATATCACATAGCCTACCCGGAACTGATGCTTCACATATCACATAGCCTAACCGGAACTCTTGCTTCACATATCACATAGCCTACCCGGAACTGTTGCTTCACATATCACATAGCCTACCCGGAACTGATGCTTCACATATCACATATCCTACCCGGAACTGTTGCTTCACATATCACATAGCCTACCCGGAACTGATGCTTCACATATCACATAGCCTACCCGGAACTGATGCTTCACATATCACATATCCTACCCGGAACTGATGCTTCACATATCACATATCCTACCCGGAACTGATGCTTCACATATCACATATCCTACCCGGAACTGATGCTTCACATATCACATATCCTACCCGGAACTGTTGCTTCACATATCACATATCCTACCCGGAACTGATGCTTCACATATCACATATCCTACCCAGAACTGTTGCTTCACATATCACATATCCTACCCGGAACTGATGCTTCAGTGATGCTTCACATATCACATATCCTACCCGGGTCTTCACATATCACATATCCTACCCGGAACTGATGCTTCCCACAATCATTACATATCAGTTTCATTGTAGACCTGGACAAACACACCTCATTCAACTCATTGAGGGCTTGATGATTAGTTAACAAGTTGAATCAGGTGTGCTTGTCCAGGGTTACAATAACAATGTGTACTGTTGGGGGTACTGGAGGACCAGGGTTGGAAAACACTGACATAGCCTACCCAGAACTGTTGCTTCCTTTTCTGCTGTCTGTTACTGCTAGAATCAACACAATGTCACATTTATCCCTTTACGAAGTGAAGTGAAATCAGATTAATGAATAAAACAATCTTAATTGACAAATTAGTGAAAATGTTTGTCTGCCTGTCTGTCGATCATCTACAGGGGGATGAGGAAGCCACTTTGGGATTACCCATCAGCCCCTTCATGGACCGCTCCTCTCCCCAGCTGGCCAAGCTGCAGGAGTCCTTCATCACACACATCGTGGGGCCGCTCTGCAACTCGTACGACGCCGCTGGCCTGCTCCCTGGCTACTGGATCGACGAGGAGCGCTCTGAGGAGGAGGATGAGGATGAGGAAGAGCAGGTGGAGGACACAGAGACTGACGAAGACGAGCTGGAGGAGGAGCTCGAACCAAGTAAGACGTCATTTTCTACCCTTCTGAATTGATATATGATCATGAGTTGATACATTTATAATTTTAACATTGAGCATTTAACATTTCCATCAAGAGCAGGAGTTTTTTTCTTCTTGCTAGTGCGACTAAAAAGCTTTGGGATGATAAATCCTTTTTTGTGTGTGGTCCCATGCAGAAAGGAGAAACGGCCGGCGTCGGCTGTTCTGCAACATCATGCAGCACCTGACAGAGAACCACAAGGTGTGGAAGAAGACCATCGAGGAGGAGGAGAAGAGCAAGGAGAAGCAGCAGGCCGACAGCCTGCCTCTCAGCCTGTCCCCTTCGCCCTCTGACGACCAGATCGAGGTCATTCAGGAGGAGGAGGAAGGGGAGGAGCGCCAGTAGCATGATGAAGAAGAGGAAGAGGAGGGACAGAGCCAGGATGCTCGGGAAGGGCGGAACAGTGAAGGCGAAAGTCCTTCAACTCCTCCCTCTTACACGCTCACACACACACACACACACACACACACACAAAATATTTATACACAACACATACGTGCACACACATACTATAGACATATACACAAACACATACACACACAGGATGACCCTGCTGGATCTCCACACGTTGAAATTGTCACTGTGCCGACACGCTAATGCAGTCATGTTGTTTTGAAAAAAGGCCTTACTACTGTGAGGGGATTCTTGCTGCAATGGTGGGAACCCCACTCCTATGCACTTTCACCCCATGGAGAGTAGACCAAGAACAAACACCAGAGCTGAGGACACTGGTGTGGAGAGGAAGAGAGGAAAAGGGTCTGGATGTGCCCTCCATGGTGATCTGGCTGTAATGCTGCCTTGAACGCAGAGCACTTAACTCTCCCTTAGGTACTAAAACAAATCCTATGATTTAAAATAAAGGAAAAGAAAAAACACCTTGACGTGGTTGACATCCGTTACCAAAGCGAACAGTTCAAACGTGGAAAGACAAGAGACTGAGACTGTTTCAGGCTCACTGTCAGGAATATTCTAGATTTATATATCAAATGTGCCTGTCTGAACCTTTACTGAGTCCCCTGGTCCAGACCCTAGGTTGGTCTGTGCAGTCCTCTCCCCTTGCTGGCGACACCAAACACTGTATCACTGACTCAGTCACAGAGACGTTGTGGAGATGTTGACTGAAAATGAGCATTATACCTGCATCGTTTTTGATGCCTTTTATTCATGTGTACCACCTGCCTTTTATGTTTCCCTCTTCTTTTTATTGGTTTCATTTAGTTGGTGTGAGCGTGTATGTGTGTGTGTGTTTTCTTCAGGAACGCTTGGTCGCAAGTCATTGAAATGTTTTCGGAGATGAGATGTTCTCTGTTGTTCCAATGGAGTGCTGTTCCAATGGAGTGCTGTTCCAATGGAGTGCTGTTCCAATGGAGTGCTGTTCCAATGGAGTGCTGTTCCAATGGAGAGCTGTTCCAATGGAGTGCTGTTCCAATGGAGTGCTGTTCCAATGGAGTGCTGTTCCAATGGAGTGCTGTTCCAATGGAGTGCTGTTCCAATGGAGTGCTGTTCCAATGGAGTGCTGTTCCAATGGAGAGCTGTTCCAATGGAGTGCTGTTCCAATGAAGGGATGTTTTTTTTCTTTAGATTATATCTATTTTTTCACGGTTACTCAGGATTCTCGTGAAGTTGAATCATTATTTTGCAAGAATTTAAGTAATTGACTTTAAAACAAAATCTCGGTGATTTAAATCGTTTTTAAGCTTTGTATGAACAACTTGAAAAACAAACACATTCAAGCAATTGAACTGCTCCTCTGTGATAGAGCAAAGTATGTCCTGTGTTTCTGTCAACCTCCGCTGCCCTGCTGGCAGCGCCGTTGGCTTGATCTTCTAAAGACCTCACTGTAGAATTGGGATCCTTGATTGTCAGTGGACTGTAAAATACCTGTTTGCAGCAGGGCAACATTTTGTACAGTAAAATCCCATGATTATTCATGTACCAGTATAGGTAAAGGTGTTTTTGAGTGCATTGCTGTTGGCATTGTTTTTACACATACTTTGTCTAGCTAACCTCTTCATTTCATTTGTCATTCTACAGACACTGATGTGTTGACAAAAACTATAGATCTTTGCCAAACCCACAACCAGGCCAGGACTTAAGTAATCCAGGGTTTCACCTTCGTTTTGGTTTTATAGTGTCTTATTCTCCATACCATAAGACGGTTTAATACTAATAGTTCTATATTTCTGTCTGTAAAAACTCTAGGCATTCCACTAGAAAGAGTTTAATGAAAGAGATGGCAGACCTGCAAGCCGAACTCACTTATCACCCTATCAAGTCATTTTCTCTGGAGAAGGAAGTTCTCAAATAGGCAGTGTAATTCAAGCTAGTATATTTAAAGACAAAAAATATATATATAAATGTCCACATTTTACTACCAAACAAGTGTTTAGCCTCTGCACAAAAAAATAATATCTGCATATAAATATAGTGTATAAATATATTATATTTTTAAATGAATCAACAGAATGCATCTGTTTTCTACACACAGCTGACATATTGTACAGTGAGACCCTGTAATTCTCATCCTGTTTCCGGAGTTTTTATCTGATACTACAGATGTTGAACTGTGGGGTTTGGTGTTTTTCTTTTGGGTTCAGCATCTCCCTGCTCCTTATCATAACCACTTTCTCTCTCAACTCTTGTGTTGTCTACTCAGTCCACCCATCCACCCAACCAGTGCCAAACTGTCCCTGCTCACTGCCCAACCTCTGGGCTCTCATACACGGGGCTTGCTATGGTTGGACCCAGAGGTCTCTCTGAGCTTCATGTCCCACAGCAGGCTCAAAGTGATGCTGGTGAAGCCCAGCCCAGGTGTTGTTGTATGAGAGCTCACGACTCCTAACCGTGGCCCTTCAGTCCGTTCGGGTTGAGCGCCACTGCATCTCTTAAGTTCTGATGGTGAATTGTGATGCCTCTGCCACCTCCCCCCACATTTTATGGCTCATTATGTTGTAAAAGTTTGTTTGTTGGCTTGTCACTGTGCAGTCTCACGAACCACAGTGTCCTCTAATGTTCTTGTCATAAAAGTCTCTATGAATGGCTGTTACCCTTATGTAGCATTGAGATATTGTATGTCTGTTGTAACTGTTCAACCATATCAAAATTGTGGGGGAAATTATTTTTGTTATTTATAGCTGTCATAAAACACCATCCCTAAAATAACTGTTCTCTCAAATGATTTTATTGATACATACACACACATACTTAATTGTAACTGTGTGTGTGTGGCATAAAAATCCCCTTGAATGTAACTGTACTATAACTTTGTCCTTAAAGTGTTTAGATCCTCCTGCCAACAACCACAGTTGGAACACGGATGTTTGCTGAAATGACTGCAATGTTACAGTTTCAATGGACACAAACAAGGCGCTCATCCAGGCGAATTGGCAGTCTGTCTACCTCAGCATAACTTTAATATGAAATATTACCCAGTAAGTCTGATGTTTGCACAACACAGCATTGGATGTTTTTTTCTAGCCCTTTGGTCTGTTGAGTAGAAGTGAGAGGTCACTTAAGGAAATGGGTGACGCCCCCACAGGCTCAGCTCCAACCACATGAAGATTATTTATAGTGTCTGTGTATCCCTGGACGACCCAGTCTGGACACATTCTGCCGGCTCACTGCAAAAGTCCATGTCTGACTAGTCCTGTACTGTAGTTTAGATAGGTCTATGTTTTCTCTCCAGAAATGTTTCCTATAACCTATTGAGAGAAATACTGTCAGCATGTTGAAGAAAAATAACAAGCGGCATAAAACATATGTAACTTGAATTTGTCTTAGGAAAGGCACACCATAAACATTGTAAAAAAAGTAAGTGGAGTACCAAAACGGCATTGTTCTTATTACAAAGTATGACCATAATAGACAAAAGTAAAATTGACTTACATCACAAAGGACAGCATCACAAAGACATTTTCAACAGATATTGCAGTAGCTTTCTGAGAGAAGGCTTTTCCATGGAAGAATCCCTAGAGATCGGGTTCATTGTTAGTTTAGACTGCTTGATATGGCACTGATCCAGACTAAACACCATGTCCAGAGCCTTCTAGGAAAAGCTGGCTGCTAGTCTACTTTGTTTCACTGTGCTGTAGAAACAGCTGAAACTACCCACTGGGAACAGACATCAATTCAATGTCTATTCCACGTAGGTTCAATGTAATTTCATTGAAATGACATGGAAACAACAATGATTCAACCAGTGTGTGCCCAGTGGGTAATGTTCCCATTTCTCATCTAGGCAGGCTGTGAGAGAGAAGACAGGGCTGTGAACCATCATAGAGGTCCATCCTGTCAATCATTGATGTAATCCCGCAGGGAAGATGAGACATTTGATTATAAGGACACAGATAAAAAAGTAAATTCTAATACAAGGTTAATTCATAGTATATGTCTGCATGTATTGTGTAAATATTCACACTTCTTATCTTCTCGATTAAACTTACTGAGAAGTTCCACCTGATATTTCAGGATCTCGCCAGTAACATTTCTGGTGATCCTGTGATTTTGCAAATGGTGCTGTGCAAACATGCAATTTCTCAGAAACAACCATCGGCTGATGTTTAGAATTCTAGCAGTTCTGTGTAAAACACAGGTTAGGAGTCCAAGCTCTAGACCCCTGTTCTGTTCTGACTAAACCCCCAACCCCCCCACCCCTTCGGGCTGTGCCTTCTGAGAATCTGTCACTGCTGCCTGCGGACGGCGCAGATGGAGTAAGGCAGCGGCTGCAGTGTCATGCCCAGTTTGGGGGTGAGGCTTGGCACCGTGCCGGGGGGGAACTGCAGGTGGAAGCGCTGCAGCATGGTGGTGAAGAACAGGAACATCTCCATCCTGGCCAGATGCTCGCCCAAACAGTGACGCTTCCCTGAGGACAAACCACACAACATGGATTGAGTTTTGTGAAGATCATGTCATACTTTGTATCATCTACTCTACTCAGAGGAGACTGGTGAAGGGAGGACTGCTCGTCGTAATGGCTGACATGAAATCAACGGAAAGGTATCAAACCATTCCATTCCAGCCATTACAATGAGCCGTCTGCCGATTTAGTGACACCAGCTACTACTGACTACTGTTTTCCAGTGAACATTCAACCAATACAACATATCTATTGTAATCAATGTATCTGTTAAGTGATAGTAAAGGTCATTTACTATCACTGTTATCAGCTGTTTAGTGTTTACCTTTTTAGGATATAGGTTATGGCTGGGAAAAGGTTTACACTTGCATACACAGCGCAACTTGAGCAATAGAGGGAACCACATGTATGGGTGGTATGACTGAGAGAATTTGTTTTGTTTGAACTGACATGGTGGTGTTTTTCTGTCTTAACAGTACTTTCCTTTATTAATGGCAGCGTTGTAGTCTGCAATAGCCCCAGGGACAGGCTTGCTCACCAGTCTATTAATTAAGTGCTCAAATAGATTACTGGGCCTTCATACCCATAAGGTTGTTGTAATACCGGAGAGGCTCTAGCTTTTATTACATTTGACTCATTGTAGGTACAATGAAAAGAGATCATAGCTGGGGTATACAGTTAAAGACATGCTCCGGTACTTTGGCAACTAAGAAAGTATTTTTCAATGTGTCGTTCATACATGCATAATCTATGAGCAGAATTACTGTCTTACCTCAATTAGAAACGAAATCCCTAGTTTGAATGAGACTTTTATTGAAGCTGTGCTGCGTTATTTTCCCTACATTTCCCTCCACGTGGGCCTGCCACCTAGCAATTTGAGTTATAGCCAATGAGCTTCAGCCTCTCACATTTGAGTGACAGGGAGCAAGAGGCCTGCCCAGCATTATCCAATGAGGTTGCAGGGCGGGCCCAGCTCAGTGGACACAGCACAGAGAGAGAGAGAGCAATGACGTGGTGCACATGTCTGCATATATGTGACGTAGTATGCAATTTTTGGGGACCATTTTTGGCTCATGAGTGCTACTTTCAGAACTACTCCCTAAAAAGTATACAAACATACAGAATAATCTCTAATATATTGGAATTTCATGCCCATGATGACTATTAACCCTGTTTTTAAGCATTACCATTTAGATTAGGCAAGAGGAGAGTGAGAGGGTGTACACAGTATGTGTGTGAGAGTCTGTGCTACTCTCTTTGGGGGCTTAGGAGTGGAAAGAAGCCAGACTCACCCAGAGAGAAGGGTAGGAAAGCTTCCCGTCGGACAAAGTTTCCATTGCTGTCCAGGAAGCGATGTGGTGAGAAGGTTCCAGGGTCGCACCAGTACTTCTCATCAAAGTGCACAGAGTACAGGTTGGTGATGACCATGGTGCCTTTGGGGATGTTGTAGCCGCTCACCAGTGTGTCCTGAGTGGTGGCGCGGAAGATGCCCAGGGGCACGATGTTACAGAAGCGCAGGACCTCATGTAGCACCGCTTCCACATAGGGCATCCTCTTTTTGTCCGCCAGCGAGGGGGACTTCTCACTTCCCAGCACACTGTCCAGCTCCTTATGCACCTTCTCTACACAGAGGAAACACCAGCAGCAAACTGTCAATACCTTTTCATCACAATGTGCTTTCTGCTTGCTAAACTCTTATCTAGTATCTACAGAAATAAGAAAACCTTTAATATGTTTGCACCCCAGGAAGTAGCTGCTGCCAAGGGGATCCCTAATAAATACAAATCCTTCCCACAGTTGTGTCAAGTTGGCTGGATGTCCTTTGGGTGGTGGACCATTCCTAAAATACATTGGAAACTGTTGAGCGTGAAAACCCCAGCAGCGTTGCAGTTCTTTGTACAAACCGGTGTGCCTGTGTAACGGATGTGAAACGGCTAGCTTAGTTAGCGGTGGTGCGCACTAAATAGTGTTTCAATGGGTGACGTCACTTGCTCTCTGAGTCCTTGAAGTAGTAGTTCCCCTTGCTCTGCAAGGGCCGCGGCTTTTGTGGAGCGATGGGTAACGATGCTTCGAGGGTGACTGTTGTTGATGTGTGCAGAGGGTCCCTGGTTCGCGCCCGGGTATGGGGGTGGTCTAAAGTTATACTGTTACACCTGGCACCTACTACCATACCCCATTTAAAGGCATTTAAATATTTTGTCTTGCCAATTCACCCTCTGAATGGCACACATATATAATCCATGTCTCAAGGCTTAGAAATATTTATTTAACCTGTCCCCTATCCTTGTTTAGTTTATTAATTCAATCATTTAAAAAACAAGTACACACAAAACTTGACAAACCCATACATGCACATGAGTAAAATCATGGAGGATAACACACAATAAAGTCTGGGACTTATTTTCATTGTGGTCCTCTTGAAACCAGATGGCTAGGCAAGATCGAACACAGTTAAACACCGTACGGCATTGAGATGATAAAACATAAAAACACATCGAAGCAGAACATTATCTCATAATTGCAGTTACATTGTAGGGGTTATTCATATGGGCACAGAAGACATCAAACTTATTTTTACTTTATTTTTAAAGCTGCCCAGAGAGGACGTTGTTTTTATGGGCAGAGGCAACTCATTCCATTCTGAGGCTCCAGAATACAAGAAAGTTCTACGCTGTTCTATGCTGAATAGTGTCCAGCTGCCTAATGGATCCTATTCTGACTACACTACTGAAAGAGCTACTTCCTGAGCCTGGTCCTGCTATGTTGATCATAATAAACGGCTCCCTATCCTCCGGATGTGTACCAAATAAACTAAAAATGGCAGTAATAAAGCCTTTCCTGAAAAAGTCCAACCTTGACACGGAAAATGTAAAAAACGGCCTATATTGAAAAAGCTGTTGTGCAGCAGCAACTCACTGCCTTCCTGAAGACAAATAATGTATACGAAACACTCCAGTGTGGTTTTAGACCCCATCATAGTACTGAGACAGCAAATTACCTTTTAATGGCGTCAGACCAAAGGCTCTGCATCTGTCATCGTGCTCCTAGAACTTAGTGACGTTTTTGACACCATTGATCACCACATTCTTTTTAAGAGATTGACCCTCTTGGTCTACACGGAAAAGTTATTGCCTGGTTTAGATCTTATCTGTTGGAAAATATAGAATTGACTCTCTTTGGATGGTTTGCCCTTTCACAAATCAATGTATGTTTCGGTGTTCCTCAAGGTTTCATTTTAGGACCACTATTGTTTTCACTATATATTCTACCTCTTGTTGATGTCATTCAGAAATACAATGTCAACTTTCACTGCTATGCGGACGACCCACAGCTGAACATTTCGATTAAACATGGTGAAGCCCCAAAATTGCCTACCCTGGAAGCCTGTGTTTCAGACATAAGGAAGTGGATGGCGGAAAATGTTTTACTTTTAAACTCGGACAAAACAGAGATGTTTGTGCTAGGTCCCAAGAAACAAAGAGATCTGCTGTTTGATCTGAAAATGAATGTTGATGGTTATACAGTCTGAAATAAAACTGTGAAGGACCTCTGCATTGCGCTGGACTATCTTTTGACGAACATATCAAGAATATTTCAAGAGCAGCTTTTTTCCATCTTTGTAACATTGCACAAATCTTAAACTTTGTACAAAAATTATGCAGTAAAGCTAATTTGCTTTTGTAACTTTTAGATTAGACTACTGCAATGCTGTCCTCTCTGGCTACCCGGATAAAGCAATACATTAAATTCAGTTAGTGATAAATACAGACCACCATAGTGCCTGTGCCCAAGAACACTAAGGTAACCTACCTAAATGACTACCGACCCGTAGCACTCACATCTGTAGCCATAAAGTGCTTTGAACGGCTTGTCATGGCTCACATCAACACCATTATCCCAGAAACCCTATACCCACTCCAATTTGCATACCGCCCCAACAGATCCACAGATGATGCAATCTCTATTAGAAGTCGACCAATTATGATTTTTCAACGCCGATACCGATTATTGGAGGATCAAAAAAAGCCGATATCGATTAATCGGATGATTTTTTAAAGTTATTTGTAATAATGACAATTACAACAATACTGAATGAACACTTATTTTAACTTAATATAATAAATCAATAAAATCTATTTAGCCTCAAATAAATAATGAAACATGTTCAATTTGGTTTAAATAATGCAAAAACAAAGTGTTGGAGAAGAAAGTAAAAGTGCAATATGTGCCATGTAAGAAAGCTAATGTTTAAGTTCCTTGCTCAGAACATGTGGACATGTGAAAGTTGGTGGTTCCTTTTAACATGAGTCTTCAATATTCCCAGGTAAGAAGTTTTAAATTGTAGTTATTATAGGAATTATAGGACTATTTCTCTCTATACGATTTGTATTTCATTAACCTTTGACTATTGGATGTTCTTATAAGCATTTTAGTATTGCCAGTGTAACAGTATAGCTTCCATCCCTCTCCTCGCCGCTACCTGGGCTCGAACCAGGAACACATCGACAACAGCAACCCTCGAGGCAGCGTTACCCATGCAGAGCAAGGCGAACAACTACTCCAAGTCTCAGAGCGAGTGACGTTTGAGACTCTATTAGCGCGCACCCCGCTAACTAGCTAGCCATTTCACATCGGTAACACCAGCCTAATCTCGGGAGTTGATAGGCTTGAAGTCATAAACAGCGCAATGCTTAGAGCTGCTGGCAAAACGCACGAAAGTGCTGTTTGAATGAATGCTTAGGAGCCTGCTGGTGCCTACCATCACTCAGTCAGACTGCTCTGTCAAATCATAGACTTAATTATAACATAATAACACACAGAAATACGAGTCTTAGGTAATTAATATGGTCGAATCCGGAAACTATCATTTCGAGAACAAAATGTTTAGTCTTTCAGTGAAATACGGAACCGTTCCGTATTTTATCTAACGGATGGCATCCCTAAGTGTAAATATTGCTGTTACATTGCACAACCTTCAATGTTATGTCATAATTACGTAAAATTCTGGCAAATTAGTTCGCAATGAGCCAGACGGCCCAAACTGTTGCATATACCCTGACTCTGCATGCAATGAACGCAAGAGAAGTGACACAATTTCACCTGGTTAATATTGCCTGCTAACCTTTCTTTTAGCTAAATATGCAGGTTTAAAAATACATACTTCTGTGTATTGATTTTAACAAAGGCATTTATGTTTATGGTTAGGTACAGTAGGAGCAAAGACAGTCCTTTTTCGCGAATGTGCACCGCATCGATTATATGCAACGCAGGACACACTAGATAAACTAGTAATATCATCAACCATGTGTAGTTATAACTAGTGAGTATGATTGATTGATTGTTTTTATAAGATAAGTTTAATGCTAGCTAACAACTTACCTTGGCATCTAACTGCATTTGCGTAACAGGCATGCTTCTCGTGAGGCAGGTGGTAAGAGCTTTGGACTGGTTAACCGTAAGGTTGCAAGATTGAATCCCTGATTTAATCTGTCGTTCTGCACCTGAACAAGGCAGTTAACCCACCATTCCTAGGCCGTCATTGAAAATAAGAATGTATTCTTAACTAACTTGCCTCGTTAAATAAAGTTGTAAAAAATTTAATTAAATTATAAAATCGGCGTCCAAAAATACCGATTTCCGATTGTTATGAAAACTTGAAATCGGCCCTAATTAATCGGCCATTCCGATTAATCGGTCGACCTCTAATCTCTATTGCACTCCACACTGCTCTTTCCCACATGGACAAAAGGAACACCTATGTGAGAATGCTATTCAATGACTACAGCTCAGCTTTCAACACCATAGTGCTTTCAAAGCTCAGCAATAAGCTAAGGACCCTGCGACTAAACACCTCCCTCTGCAACTGGATCCTGGACTTCCTGATGGGCCGCCCCCAGGTGGTGAGGGTAAATCAAATCAAATCAAGTTTATTTATATAGCCCTTCGTACATCAGCTGATATCTCAAAGTGCTGTACAGAAACCCAGCCTAAAACCCCAAACAGCAAGCATTGCAGGTGTAGAAGCACGGTGGCTAGGAAAAACTCCCTAGAAAGGCCAAGGGTAGGTAGCAACACATCTGCCACGCTGATTCTCAACACTGGAACTCCCCAGGGGTGCGTGCTCAGTCCCCTCCTGTACTCCCTGTTCACCCACGACTGCATGGCCAGGCATGACTCCAACACCATCATTAAGTTTGCAGACGACACAACAGTGGTAGGCCTGATCACCGACAACGACGAGACAGCCTATAGGGAGGAAGTCAGAGACCTGGCCGGGTGGTGCCAGAATAACAACCTATCCCTCAATGTAACCAAAACTAAGGAGATTATTGTGGACTACAGGAAAAGGAGGACCGAGCACGTCCCCATTCTCATCGACGGGGCTGTAGTGGAGCAGGTTGAGAGCTTCAAGTTCCTTGGTGTCCACATTAACAACAAACTAGAATGGTCCAAACACACCAAGACAGTCGTGAAGAGGGCACGGCAAAGCCTAGTTTCCCCCTCAGGAAACTAAAAAGATTTGGGTCCTGAGATCCTCAAAAGGTTCTACAGCTGCAACATCAAGAGCATGGTTGCATCACTGCCTGGTACGGCAATTGCTCGGCCTCTGACTGCAAGGCACTACAGAGGGTAGTGCGTACGGCCCAGTATATCACTGGGGCTAAGTTGCCTGCCATCCAGGACCTCTACACCAAGCGGTGTCAGAGGAAGGCCCTAAAAATTGTCAAAGACCCCAGTCATAGCCTGTTCTCTTTAATACTGCATTGCAAGCGGTACCGGAGTGCCAAGTCTAGGACAAAAAGGATTCTCAACAGTTTTTACCACCAAACCATAAGACTCCTGAACAGGTAATCAAATGGCTACCCAGACTATTTGAATTGTGTGCCCCCTCCCAACCAACCCCTCTTTTTACACTGCTGCTATTCTCTGGTTAACATATATGCATAGTCTCTTTAACTATACATTCATGTACATACTACCTCAATTGGGCCGACCAACCAGTGCTCCCGCACATTGGCTAACCGGGCTATTTGCATTGTGTCCAACCCACCACCCGCCAACCCCTTTTTTACACTACTGCTACTCTCTGTTCATCATATATGCGTAGTCACTTTAACCATATCTACATGTACATACTACCTCAATCAGCCTGACTAACTGGTGTCTGTATATAGCCTCGCTACTTCTATAGCCTGTCTTTTTACTGTTGTTTTATTTCTTTACCTACCTATTGTTCACCTAATGTCTTTTTTGCACTATTGGTTAGAGCCTGCAAGTAAGCATTCCCCTGTCCGGGGGTACCTTTTGTATTCAATGCACGTGACAAATAAACTTTGATTTGATTTGATTTAGTAAACTGGTGGGCTGTTGATATCCCTCTAGTGGTGTGGGGGCTGTGCTTTGGCAAAGTGGGTGGGGTGATATCCTGCCTGGTTGGCCCTGTCCGGGGGTATCGTCAGACACGGCCACAGTGTCCCCTGACCCCCCCCCCCTCCTGTCTCAGCCTCCAGTATTTATGCTGCATTAGTCTATGTGTCCGGGGGGCTAGGGTTATTCTATCCTATCTGGTGAAATTCTCCTGTCTTAACTTAAGTATGCTCCCTCTAATTCTCCCATCTCTCTCTCTCTCGGAGGACCGGAGCCCTAGGACCATACCTCAGGACTACCTGGCCTGATGACTCCTGGCTGTCCCCAGTCCACCTGGTCATGCTGCTCATCCAGTTTCTGCTGTTTTGCCTGTGGCTATGGAACCTGTTCACCAGATGCTGTTTTCGAACCTCTCCCTCCCTTCCTCCATCTCTCTCTCTACCTCACATGCTTTCCTCGACCTCTGAAAGCTCGACTACATAAAGCCAACAGACATTTACTCCTGACGTGCTGACCTGTTGAACCCTCTATAACAGGCCTGGGTATCGGCCGTCCCGGGGGCGGTACGCAGCCCGCGACCTGATTCAATACACCCCCCCGGAACCATGCTCAGATCACATAAAGAATTTGCAATAGTAAAGTTTTGAAAAACGTATTTGTTATTCAAATTAAAAACCCAATGAACACTCGCCTTTGTGTAATGATTTAACTCCCACCGCTTGTGGGACATTTATTTTGAAGACACGTATAAATAACAACTGCACGAGGACAGACAGTGACTGTCAGGCTGACACACACGTCACAGTTATAAATAGTAGCTAGCTAGAAATTGTGCAAAAATTAGTTTTTCAAAGAAAAGGAATGTAGACAATGAATGTAGGGTGTTCCAGCAAGAGTGGACATTGAAATATTTATTTGTTGAGGTATCAGGGAAAGCTGTGTACTGAGTGTGCAAAGAGAACATCTCTGTCTTTAAAGACTACAACTTGTCCCGACACTTCCGGACAAAGCATGCAGAGAAACATAGGAATATGTCTTCTGAGCAGAGGGCAAGTGCATCGAAAGAGTTGCTTTCTCAGTTGCAAAAGTAGCAAGGACTTTTCACAAAACTGCATTCAGAAAACAATGGAATTGCGATAGCTAACTATGCACTGTCCCACAAAATTGCTAAACATATCAAGCCATTCGCTGAGGGTAAATTCATTAAAGAATGTTGAATTGACTCTGCAGCAATACCCCGACAAGAAAGAGCTGTTTGAAAATGTTTCCCTGCCAAGACAAACAGTGACACTGAGTGTTGAGGATATCGCAGAGAATATGGAACAACATTTGAAAGACAAGGTAAAGGAATTCACCTATTTCTACAAACTACAAGGGAAGGGCCTTTTTGCACATCAGATGTACAGCCTTGTCAAAGCCTACAAGGGAAAATTACTCCTCCTGACCCACCAAGTAGAAGCCAACAATCTCACCCATCTTCTGACACTACTAGTCTGTTCCCTATCAGATGACCAGCGGGAGAAGTATACATCACTGCTGTGTGCTTTGAACGGTGAGTTTTCTCATAATTTTGAGGATTTCAAAGTGTTGGAAAATGACATACTGTTGGTTTCTTCTCCTTTCACCTTCAATGTGGATAACGCTCCCACTGACCTGCATCATGAACTTATAGATCTTCAGTCTGATGCAGTGATTGGAGAACTACTCAAAACAATGTCACTGACGAGGTTCTATGCCTCTCTCAATGAACAAAACTTTCCAAGGATTAGGAGTCATGCTCAGAAGATGTTTGTACTGTTTGGGTCAACCTATGTATGTGAACAGGCATTTTCAGTGATAAAATATAATAAGTCAAGGCACAGATCATCTGTTACTGGCTTTCGCCTCCCAGCAATTTTGCGCATAGCGATGTCAAAACTATACCTGACTTCACTGCTCTAGTCAATGCCCATCAGAGACTTCACTCCTCACACTGATTGAGTAGTTTAAATGTAATGTTGAACTCTCTTTCTTTCTTGTGTTTTTGTGCATACCCGTTAACAAGAGTTCTGTCCGTGGTGCTGAATGCACAGTGTACTTTTGTATAATGTATAATGTACATTATGTATAATGTATAATCCTGAATATATGATTCTGGCCCGTGATGGCAAAAATATATTCTAATGCTCTACAACCACTGGGATTATTATTTGAGCCTGCTGGTCATCTATGAACGTTTGATCTTGAAAAACGATCTGACCTTAATGGCCATGTACATTTATAAATTTTCATCATTTAGCAGATGCTCTTATCCAGAGTGACTTACAGTAGTGAGCGCATACAGTTTAGTACACTTAGAATCTCAACCCGGCACATCCAGAAGAGGACTGGCCACCCCTCAGATCCTGGTTCCTCTCTAGGTTTCTTCCTAGGTTCCTGCATTTCTAGGGAGTTTTTCCTAGCCACCGTGCTTCTGCATCTGCATTGCTTGCTGTTTGTGGTTTAAGGCTGGGTTTCTGTATAAGCACTTTGGCACATCTGCTAATGTAAAAAGGGCTTTATAAATAAAATTGATTGAAGTGGATTTAACAAGTGACATCAATAACCTGGTCAGTCTGTCGTTGAAAGAGCATAATGTTTTATACACTCAGTGTATACCTTAGTTTAAACAAAAATCTATTAAAAAAATGATTATTAATTACCTACAAACATACACTCCCCTCCGTATGTATTTGGACAGTGAAGCTACATTTTAAAATTTGGCTCTATACTCTAGCATTTTGGATTTGTTATCAAATGTTTCATATGAGGCGAAGGTACAGAATGTCACCTTTCATTTGAGGGTATTTTCCTTTATATCTGTTTTAAAGTTTAGAAATGAAAGCACTTTACATATCTAGTCCTCCCATTTGAAGATGTCATATGTATTTGGACACATTCACTTATAGTGTATTAAAGCAGTCTAATGTTTAGTATTTGGTCCCATATTTCTAGTACGCAATGACTGACTACATCAAGCTTGTGACTACACACTCGTTGGATGCATTTGGTGTTTGTTTTGGTTAATTTTGGGTTATGAATGATGGATGATGACTGGAGTAATTTTATTTCCAATTCATGACATCCCTAATCATGGTAGCATCCACATTAATGTAGCTGTGTTCAAAAACACATTTCATTCTTACTTACAATACAAGTGTCTATAAAATATTAAAATACAGTACATTGTCCACCATTCACTTCCTTTAGGTCCAAGCATAATCTGAAACACAACCAAAACAAGCTGTAAATGAATCCAACACGTTTTTAAAGTCACAGCTTGATGCAGTTATTGTGTGCAAGGAATATGGGACCAAATACTACATTTTTACTACGTTAAAACACTAAGTGAACTTGTCCAAATACTTATGATGTCTTCAAAATGGGGGGATTAGATACATTTGCTACATGCTTTCAATTCTAAACGGTAAAACAGATATACATTATATATATATAAAAAATACCCTCAAATAAAAGGAACATTCTGTCCTGTCACCTAATATAAAATATTTGATATCATATCTAAAATGGTGAATTATAGAGACACATTTACAATTGTAGCTTCACTGTCCAAGGGGGGGAGTGTATAACTTTGTACAGTTGAAAGAAAAAATATATACCTTAGTTGCTGTATGTTATGGCTTGGAGAAAGGTTAAATAAGGATGAGGCAAGTCCCTTTACTGGACACCAGAGGAGAAGAGGAGAAAGAAAGACCAAGGATGACCTGTTAGCGAACCGTTGAAACTGAGCTTAATACCAGAATAGGCCTCATCTGAAAAAGAGACAAACAAAATAGAAAAGGACAGGAAGAGATGGAGGGACGTTGTGGAGGTCTTATGCACCACTTCACATGATGAGGCCTGAGTGAGGACAAGGCATGGTGCTAAGAGGCCTGATTAAGGACAAGGCAGGGTGCTAAGAGGCCTGATTAAGGACAAGGCATGGTGCTATGAGGCCTGAGTGAGGACAAGGCAGGGTGCTAAGAGGCCTGATTAAGGACAAGGCATGGTGCTAAGAGGCCTGAGTGAGGACAAGGCAGGGTGCTAAGAGGCCTGATTAAGGACAAGGCATGGTGCTATGAGGCCTGAGTGAGGACAAGGCAGGGTGATATGAGGTTTGAGTAAGGACAAGTCAGGGGACTTGGTGCTGAGGCCTACTGTGCTATAAGGCAGCACACTGACCTTGAATGTTGGGGTAGAGGGCCATGTAGAGCATAGCCCAGCGTAGGGTGTTGGTGGTGGTCTCCGTGCCCGCGATGATGAGCTCGCCCACAGAGTAGATTAGGTTCTCCCTGGAATACATGGTGCCCAAGTCGCCAGCACTCTTGTCCAACTTGTTCAGGTAGTCATCGATGTAGTGGCGCGGGAAGTTGCACACTCTGCCCTTCGAGAAGCGCCTGATGAGCTGCTCCAGGAAGTTATAGACCTTGGCTGCGTTGCGGAACAGCTTCTGGTGCTTTCCAAAGGGGAGGTACTCGATCCATGGGAAGGCGTTGTAAAGGAAGGCCCAGCCACTGACGGCCAGCTCCACATTCTCACTGAAGATCTCAATCATGTGCTGGAAGTCACAGTTGTCGTACGTGAAACGCTCGCCGAAGATGATGAGGTTGGTGATGTTGGACACAGCATTGGTTACCAGGTGCTTTGGGTTAAAGGGTTTCCCTTTGTGTTCGTCGATGGCATCCACGAAAAACATGCACTCTTCCAAGATCTTCTGGTCGAGGGGCTTTTGAAAACTGCCAAAGTAACGAAAGGAGTTGCTGGCCAGTTGACGATGTTCAATCCATCCATTGCCAAATTTAGCATTCAGAAGTCCTGAGAAGGAAGATATTGAGATTAGAGCAGACAATGAGACCTTACTGAGCATGTACCATAAAATAGCCTAGAGTTCGATAACACCAAGCTTGTATTTGCATGTAATATCTAATAACAATATACCAATGTCATAATGTGCATATTTCAGAAGACATTATAACTGACTTTCTTACCTCCCATTTTTGTCATTTTCATAAATAAAGGCAGCGATGGCCTGTCAGAAAAGACATCACCCTGGTGGTACAGGCATTCTCTGATGGCATCATATCCATTCAGAACCACTGCTGAGTAGCCTCCCAAATCAAGACTGAAAATCTGAGATAAAATACTTGAATAAATAGACATCCAAAATAATATGCCATTTGTTTTCCCAAAATATGTTTCATTTTTTATTTTATTTGAAAAAGTAGTATGACATAACATCTAAATTGCAAATGATCTATTAGGCTAGTTTAGAGGTAGTCTAGCTCTATTTGCCAAGGCATGCTGACTAAGCGTACCTTCGCCATTTTTCGAAACCCTGCAAGCGCAGCTGGAGCCTGCCAACACTTAGCGAATAGCGAGCCTCTTCTGTTCAGTTTTCTTAGTTTTTTTTCTAGGCTGACGCAAGATATAGGGACAAGAATGGAGCGTCCATCCTAACTAAGATTTTGACACATAAGGAATTCTGGTGTGTGTCGGATGATTTTTTTTTTTTTAAACCTTTATTTAACTAGGCAAGTTAGTTAAGAACAAATTATTTTTTACGATGACAGGCAGAATGACATATTTTTACCTTGGCAGCTCGGGATTCGATCTAGCAACCTTTCGGTTACTGGCCCAATGCTCTAACCACTAAGCTCCCTTCAAACTTCATTTGACACTGTTTTTCACGAATGAAATTAAAGCAACTTTGAGATTCTGTTTTGTAATGAAAAACGCTATATAAAATACATATTGTAATGCAAAAAAATCCGTATTCATAAATTAACACTCAATAGGCTAAACCGCAATAGTTAAACCGGGTTGAGCACAAGAAGACTAGCCTACATGGGGGTGCACACAAGTAGCCAACACAAAAAAATGCCTAGGTTCAGTCAAGCCACTTTGACACAATAAGTTAAGTACCGTACCTGCCCATGGATTTCACTCTGTTTCTTCATAAAGACGTGCGGTTCTGTTGCTAGAGACATAATGTTCCCTATGACAGGGATAGGTGACGGTCCAGGAGGGAATCCTCGGGGTCTTCTCTGCTTCACAAGCTGCCGGATCAGCAAAATAACAATAAGGGAAATAAATAAACTACACAGACCTAAGAAAGCCTGTCCATGCGACAATTCTGAGACTAGGGATGACTGAATTAATACCATTTTCTCTCTCTAACTTTGCTGTCTGTACTAAGCTCTCCTCTGTGAAATAGTTATGTAGGCTATATCATCTTGCACATGTTTCTATTCCCTGCTTCTACCCAATAGGATACTTCTCCCTCTACAAGGCTAAGTTTGGCTGGAAGTTTAGCTGTGATGACTATCGATGAACTTTGATCAGCCTTCGATCAATTCTAGCAATCAACAAGTCGTGATTCTGCTATTTCTGAGGATTTGATTTCCCAATGATGATTCCTGGACATTTGTTGGCATGCAGCATAACTTGCCGGCCAGCTGGCACCACACAGTTGGTTAAAAAAAGCTATATTTTTTCACCGCTGATTCAGCCTGTACTCAGACTAGACATAACATAGTGAACGAAACTTCGGGACACTCAATTTAGCATGATATATTACATTTGTTATGGTTACATAAGACAGAATGTTACTAAAGGCAAAAACAAAAGGCTGGTGGATAATTAGCAACTTTGCAACTACTTACTACTTTTTGGCTACTTTGCAACTAGCATGTTAGCTAACCCTTCCTCTTAACCCTAAACCCAACAACCCTTTAATCTAACTCCTAACCCTAACCCCAACTTCTAACGTTGGCATTAGCCACCTAGATAAAGTTAGCCACAACAAATTGAAATTCATAACATATATGTATTGAAAATTCGTAACATATTGTCACAAATTAATAGATACCATACCAAACCGAACATATACTAATTTAAGTGTCTTGGAATATAGATTTTTTTCTGTGTTACGTCTACCCCTGAGTCCAAATTGGCTGATCCCATTGACATAGCATACTTTCTATGTGAGTGTTGTTTAGACTGTCTTATATCTAGACACATTGGCATTATGCAGCAAAAGCAAGGTTCATGTTTGATTCAAGAGAGCTATTTTTATAACTCATAGCCTAATGCTGTATAATAAATACAATATTTCAAATTCATGTGATATAACACATAGGCCTAACCTATAACACAATTTTAAAATACCTAGGTCATGGGGTAAAACATGTCCTTGTCTGCATTAGGATATAAACGTTGCCCTATACTATGTTGTTGCATTAGGATAAACTTTGCCCTATACTGTGTTGTTGCATTAGGATGTAAACTTCGCCCTATACTGTGTTGTTGCATTAGGATGTAAACTTCGCCCTATACTGTGTTGTTGCATTAGGATATAAACTTCGCCCTATATTGTGTTGTTGCATTAGGATATAAACGTTGCCCTATACTATGTTGTTGCATTAGGATAAACTTTGCCCTATACTATGTTGTTGCATTAGGATAAACTTTGCCCTATACTATGTTGTTGCATTAGGATAAACTTCGCCCTATACTGTGTTGTTGCATTAGGATATAAACGTTGCCCTATACTATGTTGTTGCATTAGGATAAACTTTGCCCTATACTATGTTGTTGCATTAGGATAAACTTCGCCCTATACTGTGTTGTTGCATTAGGATATAAACTTCGCCCTATATTGTGTTGTTGCATTAGGATATAAACGTTGCCCTATACTGTGTTGTTGCATTAGGATAAACTTCGCCCTATACTGTGTTGTTGCATTAGGATGTAAACTTCGCCCTATATTGTGTTGTTGCATTAGGATATAAACTTCGCCCTATACTATGTTGTTGCATTAGGATAAACTTTGCCCTATACTGTGTTGTTGCATTAGGATGTAAACTTCGCCCTATACTGTGTTGTTGCATTAGGATGTAAACTTCGCCCTATACTGTGTTGTTGCATTAGGATGTAAACTTCGCCCTATACTGTGTTGTTGGAACACCCTACAATCAGTAGGATACAAGAATAGATCAATCACTTTCTTCACAATTGTGCCATTCTGTCTGGGATGTGTTCTTTTTGGTAGGCTACACCAGCACCAACATGCAGTCTGGGTTGTACATTAACGGTATTACAATATAAAGATGAGTATCTTTACCCAAGTGTCCCACTTTAGTGTCAATCATAATGCAAACAACTTGCAAGCAAATGTGTAGAATGTCGGTCTATAAGGGCAAAAGGCGAGACCCAGATGCAGACAAAGGAGGCAGATGGTTAGAGTATTTGTAGTTTATTTATATTCCAAAAGGAGAAGGCAAGAGGCAATGGTCGTGGACAGGCAAAAGGTCAAAACCAGATTCTGAGTCCAAGAGGTAAAGAGTGGCAGACAGGCTTGATGTTAGGGCAGACAGAAGGGGCAGCCAGGCAGGTACGGAGTGCAGAAAAAAACAGACAAAGGTCAAAACTGTGAAGACTAGAAAATGAGAATAGAAAACAGGAGTACGGGAAAACACGCTGTTTGACTTGAAAACATACAAGACGAACTGGCACAGAGAGACAGGAAACACTGGGATAAATACACCAGGAAAATAAGCGACACCTGGAGGAGGTGGAGACATTCACAAGAACAGGTGAAACAGATCAGGGCGTGACAGTACCCCCCCCCCCCCTAGGGATGCCACTAGGCATCCTACCTGGTGGCAGGTAGAAACCCCTGCCCCATGGTTGAACCCTCGGGAAGCATCTCACCATATACGTCGGCTGGCCATCGATGACCCAGGGGGAGGGATGGGCCTAGAAATGGAAGACAGAGGACTGTGAGACAAGGGCTTAATCCTGGACACATGAAAACTAGGGTGAACATGGATGGTACAGGGCAACAGCAGATGGACGAATGACTAGAAATGGGGAAAGGACTAATGAAATGCGGGGAAAGTTTATGAGATTCTATCCAGAGGGGTAGGTCCGATAGCGAGGAGCCAGATTCCAGTGGCGGTCTGCTTGTCGACGATACCAGGAGGTTGTCTTGAGAAAAGCCGCCCGAGGTATATTCCAGGTATGCTGACAGCGACGGACGAACATCTGGGCTGAAGGTATCTTGCGCAGGGAAGAGCGGGGGCTGATATCCCATGGAGCATTCGAAGGGGGATAGTCCAGTAGCCCGAGCAGGGGAGTGTTCCTGGCATATTCCATTCAGACCAGTTGCTGATTCCAGGTGGTGGGGTTACTGGCAACAAGACACCGGAGTACCGTCTCCATATCTTGATTAGCTTGCTCCGACTGTCCGTTGGACTGGGGATGAAACCCGGAGAACACGCTGGCCGAAGACCCGATAAGGGTGCAGAATGGCTTGCAGAATCAGGATGAATACTTCGGACCCCAATCCGAGACAATGTCGACCGGGAGTCCATGGATTCGGAAGACGTGCTGCACCATGAGCTGGGCCGTCTCCTTGGCGGAAGGTAATTTAGGAAGAGGAATGAAATGGACGGCCTTGGAGAACCTGTCAACCACCATCAGGATGGTGGTGTTGCCATCTGACGGAGGAAGCCCGTTGACAAAATTCAGGGAAATATGAGACCAGGGGCGATGAGGAACAGGAAGTGGCTGAAGGAGACCAGACGGAGATTGCTGCAGAGTCTTGCTTTGGGCACACACCATGCATGAGGCAACGAAGGCCGAGACATCAGGAGCCATGGTGGGCCACCAGAAGCGCTGTCAGAGGAAAGCCGGGGTACGATGAGCACCAGGATGACAGGTAAGCCTGGAGGAGTGAGCCCATTCCAGAACTTGGGACCGGATCAGGAACGAACATCCAGGAACGTTGTGCTTTGCGAACCAGAGCCTCAATACCCCAGACAACCACAGCCGCCAAACATGAGGCAGGGAGAGTGGTCTCTGATTCCGAGGGTGTGGCAGCAGAACTGTACAGGCGGGAAAGGGCATACGGCTTCACATTTTTGTACCCTAAGCGGAAGGAAATGGTGACATTAAACCTAGTGAATAACAGGGCACACCGGGCCTGCCTTGAGTTAAGGCACTTGGCTGTGCGAAGATATTCCAAATTCTTGTGGTCGGTCCAAACCAAAATGGGATGTTCCGCCCCTTCCAACCAATGCCTCCACTCCTCCAGGGCCATCTTTACTGCTAGGAGTTCCTGGTTTCCAAATTATCATAGTTCCTCTCCGCCAAGTTGAGATGATGGGACATGAAGGCACAGGGATGAAGTTTTTGGTCCTGGACGGATCGCTGGGAAAGAACGGCCCCTACTCCCACTTCGGAAGCGACAACCTTCACCACAAACTGACGGGTCGGATCCAGATGGATGCGGATGGGGGCAGTGGTGAATCGTTGCTTCAAATCCACAAAATCCTTGTTTGCTATTGGGGACCATGTGACCGGTACCTTGGGAGAGGTGAGTGCAGAGAGGGGAGCCGCCAGGTAGCTGTAGCCCCGAATGAAACGGCGGTAAAAGTGAGCAAACCGCTGGAGCTGCACCCTGGATGTGGGTTGGGGCCAATCCGTCACCATTCACTTTTTACGGATCCATCTGAACATTCCCTTCAGAGATGATGTATCCCAGAAAAGTGATTGTGGACCAGTGGAACTCGCACTTCTCCGCTTTAAAAAACAACTGGTTCTCCAGAAGGCACTGAAGAACCTGTCGCACTTAGAGA
This sequence comes from Oncorhynchus keta, assembly GCF_023373465.1. Lineage (NCBI taxonomy): Eukaryota > Metazoa > Chordata > Actinopteri > Salmoniformes > Salmonidae > Oncorhynchus > Oncorhynchus keta. The sequence continues at coordinate 75,266,984 of NC_068434.1, read as the reverse complement.
ACATTTTCTCCCGTTCCTGGGCAGAACGGGAGAAAACCAGGATGTCATCGAGGTACACAAAAACAAACCGATTCAACATGGCCCGGAGCATATCGTTATCTAGGGCTTGGAAGACAGCTGGACCGTTAGTGAGTCCAAACAGCATGACCAGGTACTCATAGTGTCCACTTGCTGTATTGAAATCAGTCTTTCAATCGTCTCCTTCGCGTATCCGAACAAGGTGGTAGGCATTCCGGAGGTCCAGTTTAGAAAGATGGCTGCCCCCTGGAAAGATTCGATAGCCGAGGAGAGGAGTGGTAGCGGGTACCGGTTCCTGACAATAATATTGATTACCGGGGTCTCCATGAAATGGACGCAGGGTCTACTCCTTCTTTCCCACAAAGAGTTAGTGTTTATTTTAGAGGGACAGTGCACATTAATCAAAGTTTCAGTAAAAGTGCCGGTTTTAGCCAGCCGGCTAATTTTCAACCGCAGTCCCTGGGCAGGTTATTAAAAACAATTACAATATAGACAATCATTGAGCAGTGAGCACACGCAGAGCAACATAGGACAAGCAGGACATAGCATATAGACAGAGCAACATAGAACAAAAAGCACCAAGACAAAATTCATAACAATTGGATACCATGAAATTGGGGAGAAAAAGGGGGTAAAATTCAAAAAATAAAATACTGGGTGGAGGGGGAGCCAGGCCATTTAGAATCTTCAGGTCATGCATCAGTGTATTGTACAAGATTTTCCCAACTCATGCTTTCTGAGGATGTAACAGTGATGATGGCAATTGGGCTTTCTATCAAGCACTTTGAGAGCCTGTTTGTAACAGTGATGATGGCAATTCCTATCAACTTTGAGAGCCTGTTTGTAGACAGACTGAATAGGTTTTAATGTTGTACAGCAAGCTTGGGCCCAACTAGTCAAGCAGTATGTTAAGAACAACAATCAGTTGTTCTGCTACACACTTTTCAACAACCTTTGACACCACAGGTAGTATACTAATGGGCCTGTAGTTACTCACGTCAGCAGGGTCGCCCAATTTAAAGATGGCCAACTTCCATACCCTTGGAAACAAGCCGAGACCAATAGATGTGTTGGTGACCTTAGTAATGGGGCCAATGAGTGACTCTTTGTAGTTGAGAAAGGTAGAGTCCAGCCCAAACACATCTTTGGCTTCAGAGTTCTTTAGTGAGCTAATCACCTTGTTTACCTTTAACTCAGAAACCTCCCTTATGATTAAGACATGTTGAGTGTCATTCACTAGCACTGAGCCCAAGAAACCAGTGGAGGGGTTCTGTGTCAGTACCCTGACAGAGTCAATAAAGTAGGAATTGAAGGCTTTTGTTATTTTGACTGCATCCTGTGTTAGATTGTTATTCACAATGATTTCTAGTCTTTTTTCAGTGTCACTATAGTCTTTCCCTGTTAACTTTTTTAGATTCTCCCAGATCAGTTTAGAATTTCCCTTTGCTTCACTAATTATGTTAATAAAAAAAGTTTGCCTTGGCCTGTCTGATTTCTCACCTTATTTCTCAACATGGTAAACCTACATTTGGCATGCTCTAATTTGGGTTTAGGGCTATTTTGGAGGATAATCTCGTTCTTTCATCAATTTCGAGATTCCTCCATTTAGCCAAATGAAGAGTGCTCTTTTGGACAGGTTTGGATTTGATTTTCTATAGGAAACATTATGGTATGCTGTGTACTGTCCTCTTTGGTGTTGATATTCTCCGGTAGTAGACTGTCATCCCAACAACGAGGCACTGAGATTATCAGTAGAGGAGCTACATAACTGACTATCATGGCAAAGTACTGGAGATAAAACACATAATTGCACTTTAACTCTTTGCATGAGTTACTTAGCTGGGGTCGGCGTACACCTGATGTTTTAGATAAAATAACAACATTCGTACGAGAAGTGGCACCTGCCGCACCACCCCGTCTTCCGTACGCCATTATCCACCCTGTCCACCCATGAGCGTTCAATGTTAGCGTTCAGTCAGCGCAGAGTGAACCCTGCAGGCAGACGTTTAGGGGAAGGGTGCGCCGCTTTTAGGCAGTGTGAGTGACAGAACGGGCTCCAACCCAGGATTGAACCTGTGGTCCAGTCAATATTGGGATTGTGCTTCTGGAGCCAAGAAAATCCCACAACTATAGGGATGTTAGGAGACTCAATGAGAAGCAGCTGTATTGACTCACTGTGATTACCAGATGTCCGCAGAGTCATGGAACGGTCGTCCAGTGCTCTGGCATCCTTGGGAATGGAAAGGGGTTGAGTGGGAATACCTAGTTCAGATACCAGGGTAGCGTCCATGAAACTCTCGTCAGCCCAGAGTCAATGAGCACCCGAAAGGACTTTGACTGGTCTCCACACAGCAGAACAGCAAAAGGGGTACAGGTAATTGGAATTAGGGAATTCCCAGTCTGACTCACCAGAGTACCTTGTACCTACTAATGATCTAGGGCTCCTCACCGTTGTCGATGATCCTCGAGGGAACTCGGGTGGCTTCGGATCCTCTCAGAAAAACAGCCATTGGAGACTTCTGGATTCCTTCGAAAGGTGAGCGAGCCATTGCAGATGAACGAGTGTGCCCGAGACCAGAACTTCCCCCACTCCTGCGTTCCCTTAGGCATCCATCAATTCTAATGGTGATGGCAATGAGGGAGTCGAGGTCCACCGGTAGTTCCCGAGCAGCTAGCTCATCTTTTACCACCTCAGATAATTAGTGAAGAAAAGTATCAAAAAGAGACTTTGTATTCCAGGCACTCTCGGAGGCCAATGTGTGAAAATCAACCGCGTAGTCTGCTACACTACGGGAGTTGACGTAATTCAAGAAGTTTACTGGCTGCCTCTCTCCTGGATTATGTAGAATTGAATACCTTCCTCACTTCTGCCATGAAATCCTACAGATCACAACAAATGGCTGATTGTTGCTCCCAAACGGCCGTATCCCAGGAGAGTGCCCTTCCCGACATTAGCGTAATAACATACTCTATCTTAGATTGGCTTGAATGAAACGAAGATATCTGTAGCTCAAAAATAAGAGAGCACTGAGAAAGAAAACCCAGACAGGTACCAGGATCCCCAGAATATCGTTCCTGAGGTGGTAAGCGGGTTCTCGGGGAGTCGGAGTAGGCTGTACAAGCTCACCACTAATAGGGGAAAAAAATACTGTGTGGTTGGGGTTTCTCAGAGGTAGGAGGCAGCCTCTGAGCTAACTCCCTAATTTGCTCCATAATCTCTTTAATCCCTTGGTTTTGGCATTCCGTCAAGGAACGGAGCCCTTCCAGAAGGTCCTGTAACAACTCCTCATGTCTACCAAAGGTGGCTCCATGCAGGGAGACAGTGTGGCGGAGCTGGTCCAAGTCTGCTGGGTCTGTCATGGCCAGTTCGTACTATAAGGGCACAAGGCGAGACCCAGATGCAGACACAGGAGGAAGATGGTTAGTCTTTATAATTTATTTATAAGGGCAGACAGGCTCGATGTCAGGGCAGACAAAAGGGGCAGACAGGCTCGATGTCAGGGCAAACAAAAGGGGCAGACAGGCTTGATGTCAGGGCAGACAAAAGGGGCAGACAGGCTGGATGTCAGGGCAGACAAAAGGGGCAGACAGGCTGGATGTCAGGGCAGACAAAAGGGGCAGACAGGCTGGATGTCAGGGCAGACAAAAGGGGCAGACAGGCTGGATGTCAGGGCAGACAAAAGGGGCAGACAGGCTCGATGTCAGGGCAGACAAAAGGGGCAGACAGGCTGGATGTCAGGGCAGACAAAAGGGGCAGACAGGCTCGATGTCAGGGCAGACAAAAGGGGCAGACAGGCTCGATGTCAGGGCAGACAAAAGGGGCAGACAGGCTCGATGTCAAGGCAGACAAAAGGGGCAGACAGGCTCAATGTCAGGGCAGACAAAAGGGGCAGACAGGCTCGATGTCAGGGCAGACAAAAGGGGCAGGCGGGTACGGAGTCCAGAAAAAACAGGCAAGGGTCAAATCTGTGAAGATTGGAAAAAGAGAATAGAAAACAGGAGCATTGGAAAACACGCTGGTTGACTTGAAAACATATAAGACAAACTGGCACAGAGAGACAGGAAACACTGGGATAAATACACTGGGGAAAATAAGTGACACCTGGAGGAGGTGGAGACAATCACAAGAACAGGTGAAACAGATTAGGGCGTGACAATGTCATATCATGTAAACAATCACAAATTATTATAATAGCAATGCTCACGCTATATGGCACATTTCTTCCTACATTAACCTCCTGTGGCTCTATGCACTATAATGAACCTTGTCACAGCCCTTTGGAGCATCGAGAGAACCTGAGGACATCATTCAGATCAGAAACTGACCCAGGGTATATCGAGTCTCCAGTGGTGTAAAGTAATTAAATGAAATACTTTAAAGTACTACTTACTGTAAGTAGTTGTTTTGGGTATCTTTACTTTACTATTTCTATTTTTGACAACTTTTACTTCACTACATTCCTAAAGAAAATGTACTTTTTACTCCATACATTTTCCCTGACAACCGAAAGTACTCGTTACATTTGGAATGCTTAGCAGGATCGAAAATTGTCTAATTCATGCACTTATTTAAGAGAACACGTGGTCATCCCTACTACCTATGGTCTGGTGGACTCACTAAACACCAATGCATCTTTTGTAAGTAATGTGTGAGTGTTGGCTATCCCCCTGGCTGTCCATACATTTTCAAAACAAGAAAATGGTGCCGATGATTTATACTTTTGATACTTAAGTATGTTTTAGCAGTTACACTTACTTTTTATACTTAAGTATATTTAAAACCAAATACTTTTAGACTTTTCCTCAAGTAGTATTTTACTGTGTGACTTCCACTTTTACTTGAGTAACTTTCTGTGAAGGTATCTTTACTTTTACTCAAGTATGATGATTGGGTACTTTTTCCACCACTGCAAGTCTCCAATAGGTTACGTTGGGGTGTGGAAGGAAAGCCTACTCAGCCATTTCAGTGAAGTACTGTACCAGAGACTTCTCCAGTAGTGTGTCTTACACAGAACCCAAACCGTCTGTGCGCGTGTGCCATCATGCGCCATTGTGCATAAATGTATGTTGTTCCCACACAACAAACGTGATCACGACACGCAGGTTAAAATATCAAAACAAACTCTGAACCAATTACATTAATTTGGGGTTAGGTCAAAAAGCATTAAACCTTTATGGCAAGGTAGCTAGCTTGCACTTGCTAACTAATTTGTCCTATTTAGCTAGTTTGCTGTTGCTAGCTAATTTGTCCTGGGATATAAACATTGAGTTGTTATTTTACCTGAAATGCACAAGGTCCTCAACTCCAACTATTAATCCACACACAAAACGGTCAAACTAATCGTTTCTAGTTATCTCTCTTCCTTCCAGGATTTTTCTTCTCTTGACTTTGCGATTGGCAACTTTCATAAATTAGATGCATTACCGTCCCCGACCTCGTTCGTCTTTCAGTCACCCACATGGGTATACCTGCTTCTATAAACCAATGAGGAGATGGGAGAGGCAGGACTTGCAGCGTGATCTGCGTCACAAATATGACTGACTTCTATTTTAGCCCATGGCAATGCAGATGCTCGTTGGCGCAATAATTGAATAATATAGATTTCTAAATGTACTTTGCAACTCTCCCGCACGCGATGCGAGCGGTGTAGTCAGCCTGTTAGGCCCTGCAGATAGCAGTATAGGTGGAGTAGAGGTTGTGAAAGGGTCTGACTGGGTTGAGAACGTATACAAAAACCTTTCCGCAACCACCATGGTTCTATTGTGATCAAATATATTTATATAGCCCTTCTTACATCAGAGAAATACTCCAGATATAACAGACTGGCCCTAGCCCCCTGACACATAAACTACTGCAGCATAAATACTGGAGGCTGAGACAGGAGGGGTCAGGAGACACTGTGGCCCAATCCGATGATACCCCGGACAGGCAGGATATAACCCCACCCACTTTGCCAAAGCACAGCCCCCACACTAGAGGGATATCTTCAACCAACAACTTACCATCCTGAGACAAGACCGAGTATAGCCCACAAAGATCTCCGCCACGGCACAACCCAAGGGGGGGCGCCAACCCAGACAGGAAGACCACGTCAGCGACTCAACCCACTCAAGTGACACACCCCTCCTAAGGATGGCATGGAAGAGCACCAGTAAGCCAGTGACTCAGCCCCTGTAATAGGGTTAGAGGCAGAGAATCCCAGTGGAGAGAGGGGAAGTGGCCAGGCAGAGACGGCAAGGGCGGTTCGTTGTTCCAGAGCCTTTCCGTTCACCTTCACACTCCTGGGCCAGACTACACTCAATCATAGGACCTACTGAAGAGATGAGTCTTCAGTAAAAACGTAAAGATTGAGACCGAGTCTGCGTCTCTCACATGGGTATGCAGACCATTTCATAAAAATTGAGCTCTATAGGAGAAAGCCCTGTGATGGCTAAGGGAAGCACTTTTGAGCATTGCTCTGGTTAAAAGTAGTGCACTATATAGGGAATATGGTGCCATTTTGAAAGAAGCACAGTGTCTGAGGTGGATTCAGAACATCAATGCCTGGTGGCATCAGACAGAACAGGACTGACTGGTCAGGACTGGTTCAGGGTTGTCACAGTCATCATAGCATGGGAATAATTGAAATTAAGGACATTAATAATGGGATCATTTATTAAGCGGTGCCTGTTCACTAACCACACACCTAAACACAGATCTGGGCCTGTATTTATAAAGCATCTCAGAGTAGGAGTGCCGATCCAGGATCAGGTCTCTCATCCTTCTAGACCTATCGGCTGCCTTCGATACTGTGAACCATCAGATCCTCCTCTCCACCCTCTCCGAGTTGGGCATCTCCGGCGCGGCCCACGCTTGGATTGCGTCCTACCTGACAGGTCGCTCCTACCAGGTGGCGTGGCGAGAATCTGTCTCCTCACCACGCGCTCTCACCACTGGTGTCCCCCAGGGCTCTGTTCTAGGCCCTCTCCTATTCTCGCTATACACCAAGTCACTTGGCTCTGTCATAACCTCACATGGTCTCTCCTATCATTGCTATGCTGACGACACACAATTAATCTTCTCCTTTCCCCCTTCTGATGACCAGGTGGTGAATCGCATCTCTGCATGTCTGGCAGACATATCAGTGTGGATGACGGATCACCACCTCAAGCTGAACCTCGGCAAGACGGAGCTGCTCTTCCTCCCGGGAAGGACTGCCCGTTCCATGATCTCGCCATCACGGTTGACAACTCCATTGTGTCCTCCTCCCAGAGCGCTAAGAACCTTGGCGTGATCCTGGACAACACCCTGTCGTTCTCAACTAACATCAAGGCGGTGGCCCGTTCCTGTAGGTTCATGCTCTACAACATCCGCAGAGTACGACCCTGCCTCACACAGGAAGCGGCGCAGGTCCTAATCCAGGCACTTGTCATCTCCCGTCTGGATTACTGCAACTCGCTATTGGCTGGGCTCCCTGCCTGTGCCATTAAACCCCTACAACTCATCCAGTACGCCGCAGCCCGTTTGGTGTTCAACCTTCCCAAGTTCTCTCACGTCACCCCGCTCCTCCGCTCTCTCCACTGGCTTCCAGTTGAAGCTCGCATCCGCTACAAGACCATGGTGCTTGCCTACGGAGCTGTGAGGGGAACGGCACCTCAGTACCTCCAGGCTCTGATCAGGCCCTACACCCAAACAAGGACACTGCGTTCATCCACCTCTGGCCTGCTCGCCTCCCTACCACTGAGGAAGTACAGTTCCCGCTCAGCCCAGTCAAAACTGTTCGCTGCTCTGGCTCCCCAATGGTGGAACAAACTCCCTCACGACGCCAGGACAGCGGAGTCAATCACCACCTTCCGGAGACACCTGAAACCCCACCTCTTTAAGGAATACCTAGGATAGGATAAAGTAATCCTTCTCACCCCCCCCCCCCCTTAAAAGATTTAGATGCACTATTGTAAAGTGGCTGTTCCACTGGATGTCATAAGGTGAATGCACCAATTTGTAAGTCGCTCTGGATAAGAGCTTCTGCTAAATTACTTAAATGTAATGTAAATGTAAATGTCAAACCCGACCCTAGATCAGCATTCTGGTATGCTTTATGAATATGGGCCCAAATCTGGATCAAATAGTAGTGTGCCTGTTGATTCTGGAGGTCCTCTGTATCGACTGCCTGTCCACTCAGTGTGTGGTGACTTGCTCCTCATTAGTACCAGTGATGTCTGTTTACCCAGCCAAACAGAGGTGCTTATTTTTTTCTCCAAATGTAACAAACCCGTCTCCCCAGACCTCACCCAGTGATTTGGATTTGTTATCGCCATTTAATCAGGACATTCAAGGAAACTGCTTTTATACTTCCTGCCAGCCCCCCAGATACAACAAACTATCCAGGAAGCATTTTATACATCAATCAAAGACATCATTGAATTAACTTGTTCTCACTGTTGAATGGAAACGTCCACTTGTGACTGTGTTGGGAAGGGCAGACCAACAGACCTTGTGCTTACTGGAAATCAGCCCTACTACTTTAATACTGTAGGCACAACGTCAAATCGGTTGACAAACCCTTAAGATGTCAGCTGCTAATTTTCAGATTTACATTTTCACTGGACTATCTGTTGCTGCCAAGTCATTATTTCCCTGGGTTAGCCTTGCAATAACCAAGTGGTGAGACACATAGCCCTCTATATTTAAATGTTTCAGGTACACTCCGATAGATGTCTGCGTCACATACAGTATCTTCTATTGACATTTTCTTCTATTGTCTGTCCTCGTGTGTCTGTTTTTCAGCATAAAGTACTCTGTAGCCACTTGATGATGATTATGACTGACCGTGTTAGAATAAAAAACAAGCCTTAATCATGCTCACTCTCTATCCATCACTCGTCACTTGTCTTCAGGTATGTTTTGATGTGAGAGAGGAAGCCAGTCCCGTCATCGCCACCTCACCCACTCTTAAGATAGCCTTGGGCTGAAGGTTGGTTAGGAGACACTGCAATTGTGATGAATTGAGAGAATATTAAGGGTAGCACTGTAATTCATTAATCATACGCTGTCTGCCGCTGTTCTTACCTCTTTCCCTTTCTGTCTTCTACACATCTTTCCCCACCTCGTCTTTCTTCCTCGCTTTATAATGCACAACATATGTGCATTGAAGTACAGATTGAACTTGTATTTCTAATATTACAATTATCATAATTATAATGCATTTATTATGTATTTATAACACCTGGATAATGAACTTCTTTCAATAAAGCGTTTCACATTCTCCACTGGTTGAAATGAAGTATCTCATTGAAATACTATCCTGTGTCCACAGATTAATGCAGGGAGTTACATATGCATAGTTTTTTTCTGTATATATGCATTATAAATCAATCCTAGTCTATTGCATAGTTACAATGTGTAATCATTGAGGTCCCAGGAGCAGGAGTGGTAAACACTGTTGAAGTGTACAGTATAATTGTAATGCATTACATGCAGACACAGCATCATTCAAATAATGGAGTTTGATATGACTGAAAAATAATGTCTCATAGATTCATACCTGAACCGCACCTTTATTTGCCAAGGAAGAGTACATGATCAGTGAATATAGTCAATGTACAGGCTACAATGTGGGAATCTCATGCGTGGGAATAACTATAGTACATGTATATAGGACATGCATCCTTGGCACAATGAAGTTATTACAGTTGAAGTCGGAAGTTTACATACACCATAGCCAAATACAGTTTTTCACAATTCCTGACATTTAATCCTAGGACAAATTCCCTGTCTTAGGTCAGTTAGTATCACCACTTTATTTTAATTAAGAATGTGAAATGTCAGAATAATAGTAGAGTGATCATCACATTGTTTAATTTGGGTCAAATGTTTCGGGTAGCCTTCCACAAGCTTCTCACAAAAAGTTGGGTGAATTTTGGCCCATTCCTCCTGACAGAGCTGGTATAACTGAGTCAGGTTTGTAGGCCTCCTTGCTCGCACTCGCTTTTTCAGTTCTGCCTACACATTGAGGTCAGGGCTTTGTGATGGCCACTCCAATACCTTGTCCTTAAGCCATTTTGCCACAACTTTGGAAGTATGCTTGGGATCATTGTCATGGTTTTCGTAGGTGGAAGAAGGTGTGACCCAAAGTGCAGCTATTTAACTGAACACTGAAATACAAAACAACAACGTGAATAAACCAACAAAAACGAAGCAGTCCTGTAAGGTGCAGAAAAACACTAAACAGAAAATTAAACACCCACAACCAAAATGGGGAAAACAGGCTACCTAAGTATGATTCTCAATCAGAGACAACGAACGACACCTGCCTCTGATTGAGAACCATACTAGGCCAAACACATAGAAAAAATAACATAGACTACCCACCCCAACTCACGCCCTGACCAACCTAAAACAAAGACATAAACAAAGGAACAAAGGTCAGAACGTGACAATCATTGTCCATTTGGAAGACCCATTTGCGACCAAGCTTTAACTTTCTGACTGATGTCTTGAGATGTTGCTTCAATATATCCACATAATTTTCCTTCCTCATGATGCCATATATTTTGTGAAGTGCACCAGTCATGTGCAGTTGCAAACCGTAGTCTGGCTTTTTTCAGGTTATGTCGATATAGGACTCGTTTTACTGTGGATATAGATACTTTTGTACCTGTTTACTCCAGCATCTTCACAAGATTCTTTGCTGTTCTGGGATTGATTTGCACTTTTCGTACCAAAGTACGTTCATCTCTAGGAGACAGAACGCTTCTCCTTCCTGAGCGGTATGATGGCTGCGTGGTCCCATGGTGTTTTTACTTGCGTACTATTGTTTGTACAGATGAACGTGGTACCTTCAGGCTTTTGGAAATTGCTCCCAAGGATGAACCAGACTTGTGAAGGTCCACACATTTTTTTCTGAGGTCTTTGCTGATTTCTTTGGATTTTCCCATGATGTCAAGCAAAGAGGCACTGAGTTTGAAGGTAGGCCTTGAAATACATCCACAGGTACACCTCCAATTGACTCAAATTATGTCAATTAGCCTATCAGAAGCTTCTAAATCCATGACATAATTTCCTGGAATTTTCCAAGCTGTTTAAAGGCACAGTCATCTTAGTGTATTTAAACTTCTGACCCACTGGAATTGTGATTCAGGGAATTATAAGTGAAATAATCTCTCTGTAAACAATTGTAGGAAAGATTACTTGTGTCATGCACTTGCCAAAACTGTAGTTTGATATTAACAACAAATATGTTGAGTGGTTGAAAAACAAGTTTTAATGACTCCAACCTAAGTGTATGTAAACTTTTGACTTCAACTGTATATTCTACTCTATCCAAAGGCTTCATTAATGCCATTCAGACTTGATACAACAACTATGATAGCTGAGGTTCATAGATAGGTTCTGAACTAATATTCATACAAAACATTTTTTAATGTACATACACAGATCGGGCACATACTGTAGCTAGCTACACATCCATAGGCATACGGTTCTTTTTATCCTCCACTACACAATAAGCAAGTAAATAGTTAGCTAGCTATGTTACTTCAACTGCAGTGCAAGGCAAGCTTACACATTTGTACATTCAATTTGCAGTAAATGCTTTGGCTAGCTAGATTCTTTACATTCACTGTTTCACAAGACAACACCTGGTTTGCTGGTTTTCTCAGGAGTCCCTAAAACATTACACAACCTGAATTACAAATTCATTCTCCTAACATTAGTTAGTTGGCTAATGTTAGCAAGTCAGATAACTTGTTAAATAGCGATTTTCGTAAATTAACTTGATGACTAAAAATATGCACAAACGTTTGTCTCTACATTAACTAACATATTCCTCTCATTGTACATTTTTTGCTTGACTCGTTATGACGTTATAATTACTTACATTTGGTTCCACCATAATGTTTTGTCAGCCATCTTTGTTGTGCATTATTACTATTATAAACTGGTTTCCCAAAATCGTGCAAGAAAAATAAATGTTTTGTCATACCCATGGTATACGGTCTGATATACCACAGCTTTCAGCCAGTCAGCATTCAGGCTCAACCCCACCCAGTTTATAATCACATTTATACAATGGGTGGGTCTATTCCTGAGTGCTGATTGGTTAAAAGCGCATTCCAGCTAGTGTCTATTCCACAAGTTACCAATAAATCTATGACGTTAAAATGCCTATTTACTCTGTTCCATCTGATTGTTCAATCCACTGTCTCATCAGCCAAGCCAGGCTTGATCTCCACTATAAAAAGCATCTAGACATTATCTCACATTTCTTTTAGACTAACATTTAGTTTTCAACTGCAGAGATTTGTATAAACCTTGCTATCTGTCTCTCAGACATTTGCAACATTATTTCAATATTCAAATTCGATCTCCAACTGTCTCATAGTAATGAACGTCTAGGGGTCTGGAGTTAGCGTTTCTCAGCCAGTCGAAATCATGAATCAGCTGGCATCATTTTTAAGGATATATACAAAGAAATGTTAATTGAAAAAAAGTAAAACTAAACAAAGTGCAGCTAATTTGCAGTCTTTACAGCTTCAGTGTTTGTAGTGATTGTGTTGTTGGTTAGCTCCTCTGTACAACAGTGTCCTGACGAGAGAGCACATGCCAAGCACATGCCAAGCGAAATCGCGCCTCATTAGCTCATTGTTATGGATGTCTCCAAATAAATGTCACTAGAAAACAGCCTATGCAAATGCAGCTATTGTTGTTATTCTTCTTTAAACTTTTGACGTGACTGTAAGTTAGCTGTAGTTAGCTAGCAAGCAAGGGACAAGAACATTGCCAGCCAGTATGGCAATGGGACATTTAGAACAAACGACTGTGTCACGTCCATAGATACAGAACAAAAAGGCTGAACGACTAGGTCGTCTCTCTGTCAACCGAACCGATAGAACGAACAACCAGCCGGCTTGGGTAGCAACCCTAGATTTGTGTTGGCACTATATCTTGTGGAAGGAAGAAATAGTATGAATAAATTAATCACATTTATTTTTTAAATATGTCAATCATTATTTGAATATGTTGGTAACCCGTTGTATAAAAGTGATAATGCCCTCGAAGCCGGTGTTTGGTGGATATATTGACACGGTTTCCCGGTCCGAGACCAATACCAATGGGACCAATGGGGCAGCAGGGTAGCCTAGTGGTTAGACCGTTGGACTAGTAACCGAAAGGTTGCAAGTTCGAATCCCCGAGCTGACAAGGTACAAATCTGTCGTTCTGCCCCTGAACAGGCAGTTAACCCACTGTTCCTAGGCTGTCATTGAAAATAAGAATTTGTTCTTAACTGACTTGCCTAGTAAAATAAAGGTTAAAAAAAATACCTGTGCCAATATATCCTCCAAAAACTGGCTGATTTATTCATACTATTTCATGCTTCCACAAGACATAATCCCTACAGAAATCTAGTGTTTGTCACGAATATTACCGAAGGTGACTCCCCTTCTTGTTCGGGTGGCGCTCGGCGGTCGTCGTCGCCAGTCTACGAGCTATCGCCGATCCGTTGTTCTGTGTTCCTTTAGTTCTGTCTAATTGGTAGCACCTGTTTCTTGTTTGGTTGTTAGGGTAGGGTTATATATAGTCTGTTCAGCCCACTTCTGTTTCGTGCGGGCTTGTTCGTCTGTTTTGTTGGTTGAGTGTATTTTTGTTTGCATTTGGGTTTCACGCTGTCCGTTTATATTTATGTTCATTTGTGTTTCCACTTTTGTTCATGTTATGTTTCCGGGACATTAAAGCGTGTTTTTTTCCCACATCTTTTGCTCTCTGCGCCTGACTCCACACCTCATCACTCATTTACCGCTACAGTGTTGCTACCCAAGCCAGTTTTCGGTTCGGTTGCTAAAGACACGACCCAGTCGTTCCAGTCTTTTTGTTCTGTATCTATGGATGCGACCCAGTCATTCGTTCTAAATGTTACATTGCCATACTGGCCGGCAATGTTCTTATCTCTTGACTTAGTCATGTCAGAAAGAATAACAGCAAAGTAGCTGCATTTGCATTTGTTTAAGCTTTTTTCTAGAGACATTAATTTGGATACATCCATAACAATGAGCTAATGAGGTGTGATTTCGCCTGGCATAGAAAATGTGCTACTGTCACACCCTGACCTTAGATATCCTTATTTATTCTCTATGTTTGGTTAGGTCAGGGTGTGACTCGGGTGGGAAAATCTATGTTTTCTATTTCTTTGTTGTTTTGCAGAGTGTGGTTCCCAATCAGAGGCAGCTGTCTATCGTTGTCTCTGATTGGGGATCATATATAAGTTGTGATTTTCCGTTTGGGTTTTGTGGGGTGTTATTTTCTTCGCTTTCGTTTTTTTTGTTGGATTTGTTATTTTTGTTTGAGTGTTTCTTGAAAATAAATATCATGAACACTTTCCACGCACCTTCCACCGACGACGAGCATTACAGCTCACTTGTCAGGACACTGTTGTTCAGAGGAGCAAGCCAACATCACAGCTAACACAATCCCTTCAAACTGGAGCTGGAAAGACTGCAAACTAGCTGCATTTAATTTCGTTTGACCTTTTTTCAATTTACATTTATTTGTATATATCCATAAAAACTCCATAAAAACTATGCCGGCTGATTCATGATTTCAAATGGCAGAGAAAGGCTGCCTGCCTGTTTGTCTCCTCCCGACTCCCAACACGTTCATTACTATTGGCAGCTGTGTAATAGTAATAAACTAATTTGAATACTGAAACAATATTGCAAATGTTGGAGAGACAGCAAGATTTATACAAATCTCCGCTATTGAAAACTAAATGTTAGTATAAAAGACATGTGAGATAATGTCTACATGCTTTTTATAGTGGAGATCAAGTTTATAAATTGCTTGGCTGGGCTGATGAGACAGTGGATTGCGTAGTCAGATGGAACTGAGTAAATAGGCATTTTAACGTCATAGATATAGAGGGTGGTAACTTGTGGAATAGACACCGGTTTTAACCAATCAACATTCAGGATTTGGCCCACCCGTTGTATAATGTCTTCTGTTATATTCTATTGACCTCTATTGAATTCCATTGTCTTCTATCGACTTCTATTGTGCACAAACCAGGTCTAGTCAGCTTCTCCCATAGGACTATGCACCCATGACTCACAATGACACAAACAATAATGTAATTTCATAAATCTAAATATTAATACAAATATCATAAGCTGCTGTTTGGTTCTCACAAGTATAATTTTAGCACAGGCATTTAACTCGGTTCTCCTCATTATGCCACAGGAGAAGAGAGCCTCACCAGACCCATGCAGAAAGAGAGAGAGCTGCCGTGGCCAGGCCAGGTCAGAGAGGTGGCTGCATCCTGCAGTTTGATCACACAGAACAGAGGAGCTCTGATTGATGGGTAACCTAGGCTCTGTGATTACATCTCATTTCCGTAATGTCCCAGCAAGGATGCACAGTGCAAACTTTCCTGTTTCCACCAGAGATGAGGTAAGTTGCATTTCAAAGTGGATTCTAAATAACATCCATCCAATTCCCTAGCGAAGCCCTGACAGGACAGCCAGGTCAAGTGTACATGTTTAAGTCTCTAATCCCTGTGTCACCACAGTCTCCAGGTGGTCAAACCTTCCATGGAGAGCATCAAGTGGCGGAAGCTTGTGTCAGTCTCCAGTCTTTATTCCATGTAATCAAACATTGTCAATTTCCTACTTTTTGTAGGAGATGCTTAGCCTGCCCTACAGTATGTATTGAGTGTCATTAATGTTTGTATTCAGACACGTATGATACAGTCTCATTCTTTGACATTGAAATTATCTTTCCTATTTTGGCATTGATATTGTATTCCAATACCATAGTGTGGTATTGATTTGGGAGGCGTAATGAATGTGTGATTCTGTCATCTCAACACCCTTTCAATAGATACAACCAACCTTACAGTGCATCATGTCACATGTCAGTGTTCCCTCCCTCTCTGTTCAGATAACAATGATTATCTGTCTCCTGATATAACTTACACCAGGTTGATGCACCGTGAGATACTCTGACCAAAATAGATTGGAAAGGTTACTGTATTGAATTGAAAGTTAGAAACAGGGAACAGAAAGTTGAGGTAGGGACTGAGATGATCCATAGATATGTGGTCATGCTACATCTGTTCACATATAGTTAGGCCTTTATTCGGAAGTGGCAATACAGGCAAGCCTGTACGCCTACACAACCGCAGTTTCCGCTGTCTCCGGGAGCACCGAGGGGGGTGGACCCTGGCTCTGTCCAATTTCCCTGATTTAGTGGCTCCGTCATAGGTCCGGCACTCTGTTCAATAGTACTAAAAGCCTCATCCACACTAATGGGGTTCCTCCGTGACGCAAAAGAAGACTCTTGGGCAGGATGCTTTACGATACCTTACCCAATAATGTAAAGTAAGGGGAACAAGATGATGCCCAGAGACCAACAGCTCTGTAATTAGGTCTGAGAAATTGGGCCGACTATTGTCAGCCACACCATCGATTCCCTGAAAAGAGCAGTTCACCGAGGAGTCAGTAGTGTGCTGTATGGGGAAGGGGATGGGAATTGATTATGGTATATGATGTAATATGATGTATTAACTATGTCATTGTTCCAAAAATACCACAAGACTAATGTCCAAGCATTTCACAGAGCTATTTTAAACTGCCAACATCTTTGAATTTATTATGTCTAAAAAGTTACACATGTCGTCCATTTTTGGTTGTAGAAAAGTCCTAAGCATGCTGTATATTCTGATAATCTGGTCATTATGGCAATCAAAATTAAGTATCTTGACCAACTCAACAATTATGTTTCAATATCATCAATTAAAATATTATAACAGTTGATATCAAATAACCCAAACATGTATATTTTACATTAATATAACACATGATTGTGGCCGGATAATTCTGTAGTACAGCGTTTCCCATCTCCTGTCCTTGAGTACCCCCAACAGTACATACTTTTTGTTGTGGCCCAGGACAAGCACACCTGATTCTACTTGTCAACTAATCATCAAGCCCTTGAAAGTTGAATCAGGTGTTTTTGTCACAGGCTACAACAAAAGTGTGTGCTGTTTGGTAACTGGAGTTGGAGAGCTGCAGTGTGCCTGTTTGTACAGTAGGTGGCTCTGCCAGCTTGTCCAATGAGGATGTATTATTCTCTTGATTCTTCAAAAACATAAAGCAATGGAACATTGTTGGGACCTTTAATATATATAGAACTATTTTAGGATGATTTCTGTATCTGCCAGTCTGATTTGGCCCTGTCCTCAATGCAAGTTGTGATATCAAATGGTGCAAATGACTGGCAGATTTTTGTGAATGGAGCATTTTGTGACAGAACAATGACGTAATTTGTGTTCTATTGTCTTTACTGGTTTGTCGTAACCGCCGGACGATACGTGATTGGCTAGTGGATGGGGCTGAACAATCTGATTGGCTAAAATTAGATCATTAAACAACTACTTAGTCAGTACAGAAACCCAAGTGGTAGATATATAAGACAGGACATTGTAGCAGGGTGCAACAGATTCACAAGTTGGTCTAAAACTTGAAGTACCTCAACTCATTCCATTGTTCGTCCACGAAAACAACCAATCACAGTAAGTAGAGAATTTAAACCAATTTTCTGTGTACATGATGCATTGGGCTAGCATGGATGGGATGTAATTTCTGTGGCTATTAGATATTGTGCTAATTCTTCAGAATGTTCCAGTGATGATAGGGGGGACAGAATGAGATAGCGTAAACTTTGCCTAGGCCATTGACCCGGTGTGAGATGCTGTTGAGAAATGCAGTTCAGATGGCTTTTCAAGGGTAGATGAGGTGATTGTGAGAGGGGGGCTGGGTTTAGACTACAGCTCATTCCACTAATGCATGGGCTCCTGTGGGAGCCACTGGCTGGCTGGGGCTCCAACTCATAATCTAGATAGTATCACTAATGCCTTCCTCCTCAATGTCTGGTACTGTGTCTCCAAGCCCAGCTCTTCTCTTCAGTTAGAGGGGGGCACTGAGACTAGATGGCTCACTCTGATAGCAGGGAACTAGGGACTTTGGTAGGACTGTCTTATCGCAGAAGGGAAGAGAATGCTTTGGGACAGGGAGAGTGAGATAGGGAGCTTCTTCACTCCCAGTAGAATAGTGAGCAACTGAACTGAGATGGATGGAGCTTACATGCGATAAGTCATGTGTAGGGACAAACAAAGATGTGTGTTTTGATCCGAATGAAATGCTTGTCCTATTCTGCTTTGAGAGGAATGTGAACGTTTTTAAAGGCAAGTTTCTGTGGTTGTGGATGTAATGTGTTTTACCACAGGGACCATGGTTATGATGAAGCTCTCTGCCCTCCTCATGACCTATTTCCTGGTCATTTGTCAGATGTACAGCTCACATGCAGCTCCAGCCAGGTGAGGATCAAAGCACGTTATATACACTGTAATGTCCAGTCAGTCACTGAAATGTATGTATAGACTACAGAGATGTTCATTTGTAGCAATCCCAAAAGGAAACGCCATAGATCCATTGGGATATTTCCATCTTTCTAATAGTAATTGTTGTTATTTCATATGTCTTGGCAGCCACATATATCTTATGCATGCTAATTTAGATTATTTTGTTTTCAGATAACATGATGTGATTACAGAAATCCATACATTACGTTACATTAAATGCCCTCTTTTCAGTAAAATGATCCAATTGGATTACGATATCGTAATCTAATCAATCCGGTGACTCATGAAGCCATTCTATGTATAACCTCCTAACCACTTCTATCCATTTGTAAAACCATCCAACTTAATGCCACAGCAATAGGCTAAGATGATTGCTATTGCATGTAGAATATTTCCAAGTGGTTGTAGAATGCATGGGTGTTCAATATTCCGGATAGAGAGACCCTGGTCACCGTTCTTACTACAATATTGATTTAGTCATAAAGCTCTAAGTTGGTTACCTGTCAGCTTTCTAAAAGGAACACTTTTAGAATATTGTTTTGAGTTTGGCTCGTATCCCTTAAAGCAGGAGTCAATGGCTTTTAGCTGAAGCAAAATCACATAACCTACGTGCTGGTGCAGTTCCAGTCTGATCAACCTAATCGTCAATGTGTTTTCAGAACTGGTTTAGAGTCTATAACAGACCAAGTCACGCTAACTGACTATGAAGCCCGAAGGCTACTCAACGCCATCGTCAAGGAGTTTGTTAAAATGACATCAGAGGAACTGGAGCAACAAGCCAATGAAGGAAATAGGTAGGTACAGATCTTCTCATCTCCACAACTTGTTTTTAACAATATTCATTTTAATTTTATCTAGGTTTACTTGGTGTATAACCCCAAATGTCTTATTAATATGTGGCAAGTCCTTCGCTGCCTCCTGTAGCAGTCAGAGCTATGGGTATTTATTAAAGACACAGAGGTATGGACATCGCCCAACCATCAACAGGGAGATCTAGAGTTAAAGCATATATTCTCTGTGATTATCTATGCATGGGTTTTGGAACACTTCATTTTAATGTATTCATTATTTAAGCATTGTTTATGAGAAAGCCTGTTGCGGAATGCTAAATGATAAATAACCCTAAAGAATGGAAGAAAGCATGGGAATTAGTGCAAGAGGAATGGGATGCATGACAGCAGTTTGTTATAATTTAACTACGATGCTATAAACAGGATTGCCGCATGAGCCTAAGTAACTGAGATCATTATAGCTATAGACTATTTAATTGCCTGACTTGATAGCATGACTTTAAACCGTAATTTTTTTATATAAATGCAAGTAAAAATTGACTTTGAAATGCATGATGTTGGAATACAGTGTTATTACTGTAGCATGTGGATAACAGCAGGATGCATCTGCATGCCATGGTTACTATGAGCCTGTTTCTGCATGTTTGTCTCTCTCTCTAACAGCCTGGATAGACCCATGTCCAAGCGTTGCTCCAACCTCAGCACCTGTGTGCTGGGCAAACTGTCCCAAGAGCTGCATAAATTGCAGACGTACCCCCGCACCAACACGGGAAGTGGCACGCCTGGCAAGAAACGCAGCTTGCCTGAGAGCAACCGCTATGCAAGCTATGGAGACTCATATGATGGAATCTGAGCGGTCCTCCCCTCCATCAGCCCTAGTTAACCTGACCCCTCTGTTCCAGCCTAGCCTGATGATTGCTGATGCATGTGAATCTTGCATGACCGACTGCAGAGAAACCTTGATGTCCCGCAATGTCCCTGCTCTCTTTTTCTTTTGTTAAAATCCCCCTTTTTTGCCAGAGAATAAAATATATAAGTACAAAGCAGAGTCCAATCCTTTAGATTTATAAAGTGAATAAGGATTTAGTAGCACTTCCCTATCTTAAGGTGTATGATATCCCTTTAATATACAGATCATTCACAATATATACAAAGTCTTAATCAAAACCAAACATCTTAATCAATGCTTCTTTCAACCGTGACTTGGGTTCTTGTTTAATAAACTTTTTTTTTATACCAGAAATATTTTCCATCTTAATTATTCAAGTGAAACAAAGCCTTTTAACATCTTTAATAGTTCACAACAGTTTAAACAATATTGGTGAAGCCCCAGTGTATATGATATGTAAACGTAAATTCACAGTGCATTTGAGGTAAGTTGAATAACTAATTTGAGCTGAATCTCATCGTTTAGATCTCTGAATGTCTTTATTTTCAATTTGATGATATATTTTATACATTTTCTCCAGAAAACAGTAATTTATTACCTTTGTTCTTTTTATTGTAATTCATACATTTTGTATCTTTGTAATAAATCCTGAATTTAGGAGAGGTTTGTATGACCAGTCCTTTCTCTTCCTAAAAGCAGCGTTACAGCACAGAAGCGTGCGTGCAATACTGCCACATGTGTCACCCACCGCCTGGCTGACTTCCTGAACAGATCAGGAGGAATGGGCAACAGTAACTTCGTCCCCACCAACGTGGGCGCCAAGGCGTTCGGACGAAGAAGGAGAGACAGCCCCAAGACAGCACCTCTGTGAATGTGTTAACAGGCCTCAGGGATTTGGTATAACAACATTCTACACTCCTCTCTCTTCCCACTACTGTCAACCTCTGTCTGTCTCTACTGTATCTCTAATGCTCTTTCCCCAGCCTCTGTCTTTCCACATCTATTCTATTTCAGTACTCTTCAGATAGTCTCTTTGTAACTTTTCCGGCCTTCAAATTTGGTCTATGTCTTATGGATGAATACAAGTTGGGAGTTAGAGTTCAGTAGAAAGGAGGATAACCAGTCACTTCCTTCCATTTTCTCTCCCTGCAGAGTATGAGCCCTTAAGTGAGACAACAATACATCCTGTCCTGAACCAACTACAGACATCTAGAAATGACAACTCTTCACTGTTTAAAAAAAACAGCCTTCAAACACAGGACTGATTTCCTGCATACCTCTTGCATACTCTGTGTTACCGATATTCATTTGCTCTATGACCATGAGGAAATACAACAACCTAGAAAACATTACAACAAAAAATAAAGAACAAACTTCTGTTATGTCTATTTTCACCAGATCTTTACCCTGTACAAACCAGTTGGTTCTGTCCCGTTTTGGCTTAGAGCACATGTGCAGTTTGATCCTGAGTCCCCACCCCTCCTCTCTCCTGTGTCAGCAGCACACTGCAGGGGTGCGGAGACTACATCAAGCTCCGCCCCCACAAGCTTCCCTGACCATGGCTGTGTCTTGTGCCTTGATGTAGACCACTTCTTCACATTTCATTAATTGTACAGTATGTTTGAAGAGTGAAAGGAAAACGATTGAAGAATCTAAATATTGTAACAATTGTGAATCTAAGCAAGATTAAAATGTATTTTAGATACATATGGGTCGGTGTACTTGTTTTATTCTGCAATTATCTAAGCCCTTAGATCACAATATCTACTAAGCTAACATATGGAATTGTTTTAAGATGGTCATAAAATGGATCATTTAGCCATTTGATTTAGAAGTTTAGGAGCCTGTAGTTATAAAAAATATATATATACATAAAAAATTATTTGATGAAACATTGAATTTAGTATTTAATGCTATAGCCCATAGAAACATATTAAAGACCACGTTTGTATATGGCAAAACAGACAGTCAAAAAATAAATAATAAGGAATAAGGTTTTGAAGTGACTGTCCTATATCTGGGAATCTGGGCATGTTAATAGTGACACATTTTGCTGTTTTTACAACTCGGTATTGGGTTACCTTCAGACTACTCCCCTGAAGCTTGTGTGTGTCTTAGAGCAGAACAACCGACACCTTCGTGCTTAGTTTGTAGCTCTGACTGTTCAGTCGAGACAGTCAGTTTTTTGAGAAGACCTCTTGGAAATGAGGACGTTTGCGACAGAGAGTTCAGCTTGTGGATGTCGTAGAGCCAAACAGTCGATTCTGGCTATGAACCCTGTAATGTGTATCTTTCGATGGTGGTGACTTATTAGTTTGTAGCTCAGATGTTCAGGTTTTACATTTGATTTTCGTGTCTAGATCCTCTCATGTGTAGAAAAAGATTGCTTTCATAAGCCCCATTTTATGGAATTAGGCGTAACCTTTATATCAGCGGAAAGAGGGGAATGAGCTACAACCACTACAAGACATCTCTAGCATAAACACACTTTCCCTTAGATATTCAATATTCAAATGATGTCACCTTGTGATGCATGGATGCGTCAATCAACTCTAGGGGATTTTAATCGTAAAGAGCAGACAGAGCTGATGGTACACGACATTTAACATTTCCAACATGATTCGTTTATTATGGTACATGACACTTAATTAACATCTTAATTTCCAACGTATCATGCTGTATATGCTCAGATCATCAACATAGCCTTGATCACAATGCAGTGTTCCACATTACATCCCAAATCATCTTTAATTTAATTTGACCTAATGGTTACAGAACAAACATCATGCATTTATCTAAATGTAAGAAATGGTATATAGTGTTTATACACTGATCTTTCCAGGACAAAAGCAAAAGGCTATTTTGCATATCACAACCACATCCAGGACCATGTTGATATTGTTTACTCATTCTTACTCCCTAAACACAACAAATGAGTACCAACAATAGATTACTTGTAGTTTTTCACGTTGTCTGTCTGTGTAATTTTTTTCTCATGACTTGGTGCTGCCTATCTTGGCCAGGGTGCTCTTGAAAAAGAGATTTTAATTTCAATGAGCCCTTCCTGGTTAAATAAAGGTTAAATAAAAATAAATAAAAACGATACAAAGAACGTAGTCTATACCAAAGGTTCTAGTTGTATTCTCCATTGAACTTATAAAGACATCCTTTTTTCATATTTCACACTAATGTCACCAATAACATGTTAAAACGTTTCAGATAAATAATGACTTTAATGGCACACATAGGTACATATGTTTCAGTAACATAGGCCTATATGTGGGATCTTGCACTAGTCTATGAGTTAGGTATACTGATCTAGAGTATTTTCAGTGTATTTCTGAAAATACTTTCAGGTCCACGCCCAGCCCTGCCAATATGATTTAGACAGCATCTCCATTAGCTTTGCTTTCCCCCATTTAATCAAGCGCCCGCATGGTCTCTCCAAGATACTACACCCTACACAGCTAAATCACGTCACAGAGCCACACATCGCCCTCTGGGATAACTATTCTGTTATATTTACATGTATCCATGAATAAAGAATAAATATATTTTCATAGCACTGTTATTTTATTGCTTCAGTTATTTTGAGGTACATTCTATTTCGGGTGAATAAAAAGTGCAGTGATTGACTTTGTTAATAATATTTCTGAAATATAATGGGACTGAGCATAAAAGTAATGAAAAGCTTTTCTAGGATACATTACACTAAATGGAAGGATGGAAAGAGGCTTACAATCCTTATCAATAGTACAGCTTCGACATCATAGTTGTGTATTGGCTTTGTGAGGCAGTGATTTGCACGTAAAATATATTCTGTCATAAAGATGGCTACAGTTACTCTGACCTCTTGTCAACAGATTGCAGACAATTCACAAGGCTCACATGTTATTGCCTTATTGGCTCCTTTGTGCATTGTTAAAGGCAATGTGGTCTCCTGGGTTGCAGTTGCAGAGCTTCACGCCTGCTTGTCTTCCCTAATTGACGTGCTTGTTCTCCCACTACTCTGACCTCTCTTTTCAGTTCCTCTTCTGGGAGAGGAGGCTCTGGTTTGTTTTCACAAGTATCAATTCATTTCAACCCCCGAAGGAGCTCTGCTTAATAAGGCTGTTCTTTTTTTTACACCAGGTTTATCAGCTTTTAATATATCCAGTGGGGAATATTGTAGCATGGCATTAGAGGTAGCAAAGCTGTTGATTTGTATGAACTTCATGTATCTGTATCATGGATGTTGTATGGTATTTGGTATTTTATTAGGATCCCCATTAACTGTTGCAAAAGTAGCAGCTATTCTTCCTGGGTTCCACACAAAACATGAAACATGACATAATACAGAACATGAATAGACACAAACATCTCAAGGACAGAACTACATATGGATGTATACTGACGTGTGCATTGTGTTGCATTGGAGTCATGTGCAGAACGGTCGTCATATACAACACACAGTGCATATTATAGGTCTGTTTTTCCGTCATCTGTATTACAAATAGCCCTCATTCTGTGCTTCATAATTCTCCCATCATCATAATCTTCAGCAACAACAGCCATCACAGGTGTTGTCCTTACTTCACCCTGGTGGTGAAATATATCCCATCCAGGGAGCTGAGGTTTGTTGATTAACCTGGTTGTTCTCATATCATAGTAGTGACTCAGTTCATAATATGACTCTGCTTCATCTCTCCCGCACCCTCCATCCCTCAGCCCTCCATCCCTCACCCCCCAGCCCTCATCCCCCAGCCCTCCATCCCTCATCCCCCAGCCCTCCATCCCCCAGCCCTCCATCCCTCAGCCCTCAATCCCCCAGCCCTCCATCCCTCAGCCCTCCATCCCCCAGCCCTCCATCCCTCATCCCCCAGCCCTCCATCCCTAATCCCCCAGCCCTCCATCCCCCAGCCCCCCATCCCTCATCCCCCAGCCCTCCATCCCCCAGCCCTCCATCCCCCAGCCCTCCATCCCCCAGCACTCCATCCCTCATCCCTCATCCCTCAATCCCCCAGCCCTCCATCCCCCAGCCCTCCATCCCTCAGCCCTCCATCTCCCAGCCCTCCATCCCTCATCCCCCAGCCCTCCATCCCTCCATCCCTCATCCCTCATCCCCCAGCCCTCCACCCCCCAGCCCTCCATCCCTCAGCCCTCCATCCCTCCATCCCCCAGCCCTCCATCCCTCATCCCTCAATCCCCCAGCCCTCAATCCCCCAGCCCTCCATCCCCCAGCCCTCCATCCCTCAGCCATTCATCCCCCAGCCCTCCATCCCTCATCCCCCAGCCCTCCATGCCTCAGCCCTCCATCCCTCATCCCTCATCCCCCAGCCCTCCATCCCCCAGCCCTCCATCCCTCAGCCCTCCATCCCCTAGCCCTCCATCCCTCATCTCTCATCCCTCCATCCCTCATCCCTCCATTCTTTGTCTTTCTATAGTTTCAAGTTATTGTGCTGCAGATGCTTCACCACCTACGCTTCCATTATAATTTGTCAGTTGACAGTCAACAGGTCCTAACTATTTCAGGGATGAATTTCTCTGCATCTATGCAATGGCTTGTGTCCACATTTTCGGGGTAATTCATGTGTAACTATCATCTTTCTTTCTCATTGAGCACATTTTAGCCATGGAATAGAGCTCATCTCATTGATCTCATCTCTGTCCCTCTGAGGTAACCATCCCATTTGATGGTGCTGTCTCATATGAGAGATGTCTTTTCTCCAACGAAATATGGTTTTGACAACCTAGGCTTTGGATTGAACGTGGGTGACTAAAGATATACAACATGGTGCATGCTATATTATTCCATGGTGTCTGAGGAATAGCACAATCCAGAAACAATGTGAACAGGATCTCTTCTCACTTTTCATTTGCTACAGGATAGCGTAGAGGTGAATTATTTATTTATGTTACGCAATCAGACACACACCGTTACCTGGAGAATTTTACAACACAGTTGGAATATGACTACAGGTATGTTAACTGTGACAGCAGCTTCAAGAGGCATTCTGTCATTATCTATCAGTAACGTCACTGAGGCATTGACTCACAGGAGAATGAAATAGACACAGAAACAGTGCTGCAATGATTATTTTTTAAATAAAATGTCCTTTATTATTTTCCCCTAACCCTATCACCCCTCCTGTCACACCTACTCCCACTCCCCCTCTCCCTCTCCAGCTGTCACGATGTGCGCAACTGGTTGAAGGTAAGTCAGGTGCAGGAGAGCAGAGATAGGTGATAACAGGTGCACTTTATTCATACCCAAGGAAAACAGCGATAACAGCCAAAGTACACCAACAAAACACACGGGTGAAAACACATACCCGGCGCAAACCAGCCTGATGCGAACCACACGTAACAAAACAATTCCACACACAGACATGGGGGGAACAGAGTAATATACATTTAGTCAGATGAGGGAATGTGAACCAGGTGTGCGGAAATCCAAGACAAAACAAATGGAAAATGAAAGGTAGAGCGGCGATGGCTAGAAGACTGGTGACGCCGAACGCCGCCTGAACAAGGAGAGGGACCGACTTCGGCGGAAGTCGTGACAGTACCCCACCTTGACGCTAGGCTCCAGCAGCGAGTCGACACCGGCCTTGGGGACGACCCGGAGGGCGAAGTACAGGGCGAAGATGATGGAACTCCCGCAGCATAGAAGGCTCCAAGACATCCTCCACCGGGACCCAGCATCTCTCCTCCGGACTGTACCCCTCCCAGTCCACAAGGTACTGAAGGCCCCTCCCCCGACACCTCGAATCCAGTATGGAGCGAATGGAGTACGCCGGGGCCCCCTCGATATCAAAAGGGGGTGGAAGAACCTCCGACACCTCAGACTCCTGGAGCGGCCCAGCCACCACTGGCCTGAGGAGGGTTAATACGGTAATCGGGGGGAAGCTGTAACCGGTAACTAACCTTTTTCAGTCTCATCAGGACTTTAAATGGCCCCACAAACCGTGGCCCCAGCATCCGGCAGGGCAGGCGGAGGGGCAGGTTTTGGATCGAGAGCCAGACCCGGTCCCCCGATGCGAACACCGGAGCCTCACTGCAGCACGGCCCGCTGGAGGTGAACATGGACGGCGCCCCGGTCTCCTCTGCACGCCTGAACCAGTCGTCCACCGTAGGAGCCTCGGTCTGACTGATGCCAAGGTGCCAAAACCGGCTGGTACCCCAGTTCGCACTGGAAGGGGGAGAGGTTAGTACAGGAGTGGCGCAGCGAGTTCTGAGCCATCATGGCCCAGGGCACGAAAGCCGGCCACTCCCCCGGCCGGTCCTGACAATACGACCGCAGAAACCTACCCACATCCTGGTGAAAATCCCAGACGTTCCATGAAGGCCCTCCAGACCCTCAAAGTGAACTGGGGACCCCGATCAGACACTCAGAAGTTTACAAACACTTAGGTTGGAGTCATTAAAACTCATTTTCAACCACTCCACAAATGTCTTGTTAAACCATAGTTTTGGCAAGTCAGTTAGGACATCTACTTTTTCCATCAATTTTTCCAGCAATTGTTTACAGACAGATTATTTCACTGTACCACAATTCCAGTGGGTCAGAAGTTTACATACTCCAAGTTGACTGTGCCTTTAAACAGCTTGGAAAATACCAGAAAATTATGTAATGGCTTTAGAAGCGTCTGTTAGGCTAATTGACATCATTTGAGTCAATTTCAGGTATAACTGTAGTTGTATTTCTAGGCATACCTTCAAACTCAGTGCCTCTATGCTTGACATCATGGGAAAATGAAAATAAAATCAGCAAAGACCTCAGAAAAGAAATTGTAGACCTCCACAAGTCTGGTCCATCCGTGGGAGCAATTTCCAAATGCCTGAAGGTACCACGTTCATCTGTACAAACAATAGTACGCAAGTATAAACACCGTGGGACAACGCAGCCATCATACCGCTCAGGAAGGAGACGTGTTCTGTCTCCTAGAGATTAACGTACTTTGGTGCGAAAAGTGCAAGACAACCCCAGAACAACAGCAAAGGACCTTGTGAAGATGCTGAAGGAAACGGGTACAAAAGTATCTATATCCACAGTAAAACGAGGCCTATATCGACATAACCTGAAAGGCTGCTCAGCAAGGAAGAAGCCACTGCTCCGAAACAGCCATAAAAAAAGGACAAGGATCGTACTTTTTGGAGCTGTTCTGTTCTGATTAAACAAAATATAATTGTTTGGCCATAATGACCATTGTTATGTTTGGAGGAAAAAGGGGGTGGCTTGCAAGCCGAAGAACACCATCCCAACCGTGAAGCACAGGGGTGGCAGCATTATGTTCGGGGGTGCTTTGCTGCAGGAGGGACTGGTGCACTTCAAAATAGATGGAAAATTTGGATATATTGAAGCAACATCTCAAGACATCAGTCAGGAAGTTAAAGCGTCATCGCAAATGGGTCTTCCAAATGGACAATGACTCAAGCATACTTCAAAGTTGTGGCAAAATGTGTTAAGGACAACAAAGTCAAGGCATTGGAGTGGCCATCAAAGCCCTGACCTCAATCATATAGAACATTTGTGGGCAGAACTAAGAAAGCCTGTGCGAGCAAGGAGGCCAACAAACCTGAGTCTGTTACACCAGCTCTGTCAGGAGGAATGGGCCAAAATTCACCCAACTTATTGTGGGAAGCTTGTGGAAGGCTACCCAAAACGTTTGACCCAAGTTAAGCAATTTAAAGGCAATGCTACCAAATACTATTTGAACTTCTGACCCACTGGAAATGTGATGAAATAAATAAAAGCTGAAATAAATCACTATTATTCTGACATTTCACATTCTTAAAATAAAGTGGTGATCCTAACTGACCTAATTTTTTACTAGGATTAAATGTCAGGAATTGTGAAAAACTGAGTTTAGATGTACAGCGCCTTGCGAAAGTATTCGGCCCCTTCACCCAATTTTTCAGTTTTTGATTTGTTAAAAAAGTTTGAAATATCCAATAAATGTTGTTCCACTTCATGATTGTGTCCCACTTGTTGTTGATTCTTCACAAAAAAATACAGTTTTATATCTTTATGTTTGAAGCCTGAAATGTGGCAAAAGGTCGCAAAGTTCAAGGGGGGCGAATACTTTCGCAAGGCACTGTATTTGGCTAAGATGTATCTAAACTTCCGACTTCAACTGAACATTTTACGGACACCAGTATTTTACAATAGCTATGTTTTTTTTTGCTGTCCCTCAAGCCTCCCTCAGGTCTCTGAACACCATCCAGTTTTGATATCTATTTGCCATATATTTGTGATATTTTACAAAAGTACTGAACATTTCTATTCTTGTAGTTTCTGCAGATTATAAATGAGACATTTTTGCTAAGTGTATTATTAAATTATTGATCGATTGACTATGTCTTTTCAAATCACCCAGCAGTGCTATTTGCAGAGTTAGCTCCAGGTAAATGTTGCAATTCTTCAGCCATTCCTGAACCTGCGACCAAAAACAAGCTACATATGAAGCTACTTATGGACAGTAACAAAACAAATGATCTAATGATTCTGTCTCTTCGCTGTAAAATTTGCAGAGCTGGGATGGTTGTATCCCCCATGTATATAACGTTCTGATCATTTTAATTGAAAAACTCTACATTTTGAATCCGGTGTCATTTTGTGTATAAGTTCATAAACCATGTGCCATGGAATCACTACAGTGCTGAAACGTGTTAGAGCTATTGTTAAAGACTTTTTGAGAACATGTATGTCGAGGCCTGGTGCCTTTTACATCCACAAAGACATATGACTCGTTAGCAAGCTGGATGTACAGTACTGTGATTGGTTGTCTTTGAGGCTAGGGAGATGAGTGTGGACATGCATTGAGACAAGCAGAAAGTGGCCTCTACTGTCTAATATAGTGTACACACCTTACACTTAAGCAGAGACATTTCCATTATTCCATTATTGTGAGCACAATGCTAAAGTCTAATATCAGTCATTACACAGACAAGAAAATCATATTATTTTCACCCATATTTGAGGCTATGAGATCTGGAACCATTGTGCTTTCTGGAGTCATGATTGAAATTGACTCAGTAGTTTGAATCGGAGTGTAAAAGATTAGTTACTATTCACAAGTCAGTGTAAGTCAGCGGGCTAATCAGAGGACCAAATCAGAGCACCAAATCAGAGCACCAAATTGGAGCACAAAACCAGAGCACCAGAAATGGAGGAACATCACCTTCTGAGTATTCTGGAAACTCCCAGTGTTATGACTGGATGGGAATTATAGATGGTTATGATTTTATGGAAGTCTGTAGGTTATTCAAGATAAGTGTCTAAAGTACAAACTACAAAATCAATATCCTGAAGAAACAATGGATGTACACTAGCAGTGCCTCCTGTTAATGTTAGTGTGAAAAAATGGATACAACCTCATTACTCAGTGAGATGCACAGTCCCGTTTCGAAAAGAGCCTTGTAAAATGAACATACAGTATGTGCTAATTGTCCCATTTACTGTAGACAGCAATGCTGTAACTTCTCTACCGCAGGATGTCATTAGCTAAATGGACCACAATAAGTCTTCACCTCCATGCCTCACTGTTGGAGAATAGAAAGACCTAAACTGGATCGATCAGTAAAGAAGGCAGAATGAAGCTGTGAGCACTTAAGAGAATCAAGCTGAGGAGTCACTGAGTGGAAGGTGCCAATTCATTAGAATATAACAAACATGATTATTCTGGCTGGTTGGACACTTACTGCAGCTTAAGAGGCAAATTTCCTAACATAGGCCTATACCATTACTCCATATACAAACTTATACATACGAACAGCAACTTAGACACAAACAATGACTCCATCTAATCTGCCCAGACCCGCATGCTCACACCTCCATCCCTAGTGCCTGCATTATTGTTTGCCACTTGGCATAAATTGTTCCAAGTTATTGTTCTCGGTCGCGCATGCAATTTGAGAAGGCATTCAGTTGTACAACTGACTAGGTATCCCCCTATCCCTTTCAAAATGTAAATAAATCATTAGATCTTTCCTTTGTGTCAATGATGGCTGGTTGATTGACTTCCAAGTTTTTAGTATACGTTTTTTCAAGATGAGTGATGAGAAGAGAATCGTCCAGCCTATTGGGTATCTCACCACCATATGCCATGTCTTGAACAGTGGAGGCTTCTCAGAGGAGGAAGGGGAGGACCATCCTCCTCATTTAATTTCATAAATATTTAAATTGTAAAACATTAAAAAAATTATCCTTTAGATAAAACTATACTAAATATAATCACATAGTGGGGCAAAAAAGTATTTAGTCAGCCACCAATTGTGCAAGTTCTCCCACTTAAAAAGATGAGGCCTGTAATTTATCATAGGTACACTTCAACTATGACAGACAAAATGAAAAATAAATTCTCCAGAAAATCACATTGAATTAATTATGAATTTGCAAATTAGGGTGGAAAATAAGTATTTGGTCAATAAAAGATTCTCAATACTTTGTTGTATACCCTTTGTTGGCAATGACAGAGGTCAAACGTTTTCTGTAAGTTTTCACAAGGTTTTCACACACTGTGCTGGTATTTTGGCCCATTCCTCCATGCAGATCTCCTCTAGAGCAGTGATGTCTGGGGGCTGTTGCTGGGCAACACAGACTTTCAACTCCCTCCAAAGATTTATGATCTGGAGACTGGCTAGGACACTCCAGGACCTGAAAATGCTTCTTACGAAGCCCTTGCTGATGGAAGGAGGTTTTCACTCAAAATCTCACAATACATGGCCCAATTAATTATTTCCTTTACACGGACGGATCAGTCGTCCTGGTCCCTTTGCAGAAAAACAGCCCCAAAGCATGATGTTTTCATTCCCATGCTTCATAGTAGATATGGTGTTCTTGGGATGCAACTCAGCATTCTTTGTTCTCCAAACACGACGACTTGAGTCTGACATTCTCCCAATCTTCTTCTGGATCATCCAAATGCTCTCTAGCAAACTTCAGACGGGCCTGGACATGTACTGGCTTAAGCAGGGGGACACGTCTGGCACTGCAGGATTTGAGTCCCTGGCGGAGTAGTGTGTTACTGATGGTAGGCTTTGTTACTTTTGTCCCAGCTCTCTGCAGGTCATTCACTAGGTCCCCCCGTGTGGTCCTGGAATTTTTTGCTCACCGTTCTTGTGATCATTTTGACCCCACGGGGTGAGATCTTGCGTGGAGCTCCAGATCGAGGGAGATTATTAGTGGTCTTGTATGTCTTCCATTTCCTAATAATTGCTCCCACAGTTGATTTCTTCAAACCAAGCTGCTTACCTATTGCAGATTGTCTTCCCAGCCTGGTGCAGGTCTACAATTTTGTTTCTGGTGTCCTTTGACAGCTCTTTGGTCTTGCCCATAGTAGAGCTTGGAGTGTGACTGTTTGAGGTTGTGGACAGGTCTTTTATACTGATAACAAGTTCAAACAGGTGCCACAGGTAACGAGTGGAGGACAGAGGAGCCTCTTAAAGAAGAAGTTACAGGTCTGTGAGAGCCAGAAATCTTGCTTGTATGTAGGTGACCAAATACTTATTTTCCACCATAATTTGCAAATAAATAAATAAAAAATCCTACAATGTGATTCTGGATTTTTCCTCATTTTGTCTGTCATAGTTGAAGTGTACCTATGATGAATTACAGGCTTCTCGTCTTTTTAAGTGGGAGAACTTGCACAATTGGTGGCTGACTAAATACTTTTTTGCCCCACTGTATCCCTAAATAACTGATTAAAACACACCATTTTGCAAAAAAATTGTCAAAAATAGTAAAAGCACTCTGTAGGGTAGAACCATGGTGTAGCCGGAGGACAACTAGCTTCCGTCCTCCTCTGGGTACATGGACTTCAATACAAAACCTAGGAGGCTCATGGCCCTTCCATAGACTTACACAGTAATTATGACAACTTCCGGAGGACCTCCTCCAGCCCATCAGAGCTCTTGCAGCATGAACTGAGATGTTGTTCACCTAATCAAAGGATCAGAGAATTAATCTAGTACTGAAAGCATAAGCTTCAGCTAGCTAGCACTGGAGTGTATAACATGTGGTGAGTAGTTGACTCAGAAAGAATGACAATAGTTGAACAGTTTTGAACAAATTATTTTCTTCCAAAATGAAGAAGCAAGTGAGAAATAGAGAGAGATTGAAAGTGTCATTTTTTTGTTTCACTTACTTAGCTATCAAATGCAGCTAGCTAGTTTAGCCTACTGAAACACCC
Source organism: Oncorhynchus keta (assembly GCF_023373465.1). Lineage (NCBI taxonomy): Eukaryota > Metazoa > Chordata > Actinopteri > Salmoniformes > Salmonidae > Oncorhynchus > Oncorhynchus keta. The sequence continues at coordinate 75,233,722 of NC_068434.1, read as the reverse complement.
TGCTCAAACACAGGGATGCAATGTTAGCTAGCTGGCTATGACTTTGCAACTCTTCCAAGTCAAGGTAAGCTTTTGTTATTATTCATTTTTTTGCCAAAGGGGCCCGCCGGTGTAACTGTACTGATTGTACACCAACATTACTGCATGATTGTAGCAAGTTTACTAACGTGTTAGTTCTATTAGCTATGCTGACTATGACATTACTTTAGCTAGTATGGTGACAATGATTTATGCTGTGTGCAGCGATTTGGTTTGGAAAGGTTTTCGCCTGGTCACGTACAGCCGATTTGTTTTGCATAGATGTCCACAAACGAAGGGAGGAGATGAGGAGGAGAGGGTATAGATGTGAAAAGGAATACAATGTGGCTGCTATGAAAGTGAACTGTGTTTAAGTGTGTTCAGGGGTGTATTCATTCCACCGATTCTGTTGAAAAAACGTTTCTTAAACGGAAGCAAACGGAGCAAAACGGGGATAAACATACCTGAATGTGTCCAATAGAAACTCTCATTTGCAACTGTTGGACTACTGATTACACGCTATATCAACTAGATGCAGGCAAGAGTGTACAAGGCGGCATTGAATGTCAGTGTCCATGTGTCATTGTCTGTCATCAAATTTGTCTCGACCTGTGTGCATCTACGTTGGAAACGTTCACTCATAGGCTAGGTTGTAGCAACCTCATGATGGTATAGGGACAATTCTAGTATCATGTAGTAGCCTAAACCTATCGCTGTTACATTGAACTGGGTGAATGAAAGAGTCATCCAATATGCTGTAATAGAAATAAGACCATGCTCGTGAATTTTTGTTGTCCTCCCTCATCTTAAATGGCACTGACTTCCACTGGTCTTGAAGTATGCAGACAGACGGATTAAAATTATGTTTACATTGTAGTACTTCTAACAGCGAACTTTCTAGCTCACTTTCAGACCGTTCTCTATCGCTCGAAAGAAAATACCACTACCTTTAATTGGTACTGTAACAGCAAACACACTTGAGCTTATGTAATGTCTATGCTGGTCCCGATGCAACAGCGATCTGTATAACATGGATATACTGTATGTCTGTAGATAGAGCATACAGCATGGGGCATGGGGCATTGTAAGATGCTTGTGGCTTTAAGGATGTTGACTCAAACATAATGACACCAATGATGATGAATGTGTAACGTTGGTTGTTTGGAGACCAAGGCACAGCATAATTTGTCGTCAAATTTATTTAAATGAGAACCAGCAACAAAATAACAAAGTGAAACCAAAACGAACGTATCGTTCCATAGGCTACAAGAGCTGTACAAAAACAAGATCCCACAACATAGGTAGGAAAAAAGGTATGATTCCCAATCAGAGACAACGATAGACAGCTGCCTCTGATTGGGAACCACTCGGCCAAACAAAGAAATACAAAACATAGAATGCCCACCCCACATCACACCCTGACCTCGACAAATAGAGAAATAAAACAGCTCTAAGGTCAGGGCATGAAAGTACCCCCGATGGAGGCTTCATGCCATGGATCATCACTGGAGGCTCCTGGCCATGGATCATCACTGGAGGCTTCTTGCCATGGATCATCACTGGAGGCTTCGTGCCATGGATCATCACTGGAGGCTTCTGGCCATGGATCATCACTGGAGGCTTCTGGCCATGGATCATCACTGGAGGCTTCTGGCCATGGATCATCACTGGAGGCTTCTGGCCATGGATCATCACTGGAGGCTTCTGGCCATGGATCATCACTGGAGGCTTAGTGCCATGGATCATCACTGGAGGCTTAGTGCCATGGATCATCACTGGAGGCTTAGTGCCATGGATCATCACTGGAGGCTTAGTGCCATGGATTATCACTGGAGGCTTCGTAAGTGGAACCGGAACAGGTCTCACCGGACTGAGACGTACTGGAAGCCTGGTGCATGGAGAGGGCACCGGATACACTGGGCCGTGGAGGAGCACTGGAGGTCTCAAGCGTAGAGCTGGCACAACCCTTCCTGGCTGGATGCTTACTTTAGCCCGGCCAATGCTGGGAGCTGGAATATAGAGCACCGGGCTGTGACTGCGCACTGGAGTCATGGTGCGCATCATTGCTCCACACGGTGCCCGACAGGTCACACGGTAAGCACGGGGAGCTGGCTCAGGTCTAAACCCTGATTCCCCCAATCTCCCCAAAAACTTTTTGGGAGCTGCCTCTCGGGCTTCCGTGCTAGCCGTGTCCCCTTGTATAGTTGCTCCCTCCGTCTGCTCCCATGGGAGGTGATCCATCCCAGCCAGGATCTCCTCAAACGTCCAGGATCCTTTACCATTCAGAATGTCCTCCCACGTCCATTCAAGTAATCCTTCTCACCCCCCTTTAAGATTTAGATGCACTATTGTAAAGTGACTGTTCTACTGGATGTCATAAGGTGAATGCACCAATTTGTAAGTCGCTCTGGATAAGAGCGTCTGCTAAATGACTTAAATGTAAATGTATACCTCCAAAGTTGTGGCAAAATGGCTTAAGGACAACAAAGTCAAGGCATTGGAGTGGACATCAAAGCCCTGACCTCAATCCCATAGAAAATTTGTGTGCAGAGCTGAGAAAGCCTCTGCGAGCAAGGAGGCCTACAAACCTGAGTCTGTTACACCAGCTCTGTCAGGAGGAATGGGCCAAAATTCACCCAACTTACTGTGGGAAGCTTGTGGAATGCTACCCAAAACGTTTGACCCAAGTTAAGCAATTTAAAGGCCATGCTACCAAATACTATTTGAGTGTATGTAAACTTCTGACCCACTGGGAATGTGATGAAAGAAATAAAAGCTGAAATAAATAATTCTCTACTATTATAACATTTCACATTCTTAAAATAAAGTGGTGATCTGTCATAGTCTGTCATAGTTGAAGTGTACCTATGATGAAAATTACAGGCCTCTCATCTTTTTAAGTGGGAGAACATGCACAATTGGTGGCTGACTAAATACTTTTTTCTCCCACTGTATCTCTAACTTTAAGCATCAGCTGTTAGAGCAGCTTACCGATCAATGTACATGTATACCCAACTACCTCATCCCCATATTGTTATCTATCTTCTTGATCTTTTGCACCCCAGTATCTCGACTTGCACATCATCTGCACATCTATCACTCCAGTATTAATGCTAAATTGTAATTATTTCGCCTCTATGGCCTATTTACCTGTTTGTCAGTGTCTTCGTGGAGAATATTGGGCAAACGAGATGAATAATGATGTATATTCTTCCTTATAAAGCCAAAGTATGGGCGCTATGAAAGTGACATGAATAGGAATATTACGACACGTTTTTGATTTATTGAAAATGGATTCATGTTGCGATTGTTGCATTGCATCAATTAAATATTGTTCTTAATGTGAAGTTCACACACAATCCTCTGATTTTTCATATATGCCCATTGTTTGATTAAACCAGAGGACCAAAAATAGTGTATAAGAGATCATACGAAATATTTTGCTGTGGCTCTTATGTGGACGATGTTAAAAAACAGTTGTTGGTCTGATATGCTTTATAAGGAACATTCAGATGCTGCACTTGATTAATTTATTGATAAACATGCACCTGTTAAGAAACTGACTGTTAGAACTGTTAAGGCTCTATGGATTGACGAGGAAGTGAAAAACTGTAAGGCTGAAAGAAAATGGGCAAATGGAGTGGCTAATAAGTCTGGCTGCACATCAGAAATAGAAGGACTAAAAACAAACAAAATATAACTATTGTAAAATAGATTGTGTCTGTAAAATGTGTATAAGATGTATAAATGGAAGGTAGAAGCCTAAGTGTTTATTAGTTTACTCCAATTGGGGGAAGGGTGGTAGGGTTTGCAGGGAATAATAAAGGTATATTCTTAAAAATGGGATGTGTATGTATATATGTATGTATGCATGCGTGTATGTATATATATATTTACCCCAAAAATATGGGGGTTTGGAAATGATGCGGACAATTACATTGATGGAAGCAACAATCTTTCCTCAATATTAAGCTGATCCAACCCTTAAAAATAAAAATAATTTAAAAAGGTCTGGCTGCACATCTGACCGGCTGACTTACTGCAAATTTGAGAAATTATGTAACTAAACTCAACAAAGAAGAAGAAACTATATTATGAAGCCAAGATCGATTATATAAAGAATGACGTAAAAAAAACTTTCAATAAAATTACGGGCAGAAAGACAAATTCAAATCCATCTTTCATCAAATCAGACGGCTTATTCATCTCAAAACCATTTTATGTTGGCAATTATTTGAATGATTACTTCATTGGCAAAGTGGGCAAATTTAGGCAGGAAATTCCAACAATGAACAGTGAGTTATCGTAGTCATTTTTAAAAACTATTTTTAAAGTTAGTCTGGGAGAGGTGGAAAAATGACAATAATGACAAACCTCCTGGCATTGACAACTTAGATTGGAAGTTACTAAGGATGGTAGCTGACTCTATAGCCACTCCTATCGGTCATATCTTTAATCTGAGCCTCGAGGAAAGTCTTTGTCCTCAGGCCTGGAGGGAAGCCTCAGTCCTTCCACTACCCAAGAGTGGTAAAGTGGCCTTTACTGCAGACCTGTCCGCTTGCTGTGAGCTTCTAGTCAACTGTTTGAAAAAATTGTGTTTAACCAAATACAATGCTACTTCTCTGTAAACCAATTAACAACAGACTTCCAGCATGCTTATAGAAAAGGGCGCTCAACATGTACTGCACTGACACAACTGACTGATGAATATTACGGGAGCTATACTGTTATATTTCAGTGCAGCCTTTGATATTATTGACCATAACCTGTTGTTGAGAAAACTTGTGTTATGACTTTTCAATCTCTGCCATATTGTGGATTCAGAGCTATCTAATAGAACAGAGGGTTTTCTTTAATGGAATCTTCTCTATAATGTAAACATTGTAAAGTGTGGTGTACCGCAGGGCAGCTCTCTAGACCCTCTACTCTTTTCTATTTTTACCAATGACCTGCCACTGGCATTAAACAAAGCATGTATGTCCATGTATGCTGATTATTCAACCATATACACATCAGCAACCACAGCTAATGAAGTCACTGAAACCCTTTAACAAAGAGCTGCAGTCTGTTTTGGAATGGGTGGCCAGTAATATACTGGTCCTGAACATCTCTAAAACTATGAGCATTGTATTTGGTACAAATCATTCCCTAAGTTCTAGTCCTCAGCTGAATCTGGTAATGAATGGTGTGGCTGTTGAACAAGTTGAGGAGACTAAATTATGCGGTGTTACCTTCGATTGTAAACTGTCATGGTCAAAACACATAGATTCAATGGTTGCAAAGATGGGGAGTGATCTGACTAATACAGAGACTACTTTTTTGACACCACACTCCGCAAAGCAAGTCCTGCAGACTCTAGTTTTATCTTATCTTGATTATCGTCCAGTCATGTGATCAAGTGCTGCAAAGAAAGACCTAGTTAAACTGCAGCTGGTCTAGAACAGAGTGGCACGTTTTGTTATTCATTGTAATCAGAGGGCTAATATTAAAACTATGCATGCTAGGCTCTCTTGGCTAAAAGTTGAGGAAATCTCTGACTGTCACTTCTTGTTTTTATAAGAAACAATGTGTTGGAAATTCCATGATGTTTGCATAATCATCTTACACACACACACACACACACACGCACGCACGCACGCACGCACGCACGCACGCACGCACACACACACACACACACACACACACACACACACACACACACACACACACACACACACACACACACACACACACACACACCACCTGGGTTTTTTTCACAGTTGTAATGGATGTCTTCGGGAGAAAGAGAGGAGGACCAAAGCGCAGCGTGGTATGTGTTCATGATGTAATATTTAATGAAACGAACTGAACACTGAAGTACAAAAACAATAAAGTGAAGGAAGGAAAACCGAAACAGTACCGTGTGGACCAAACACTCACACGGAAAACAAACACCCACAAACCAAAAGTGAAACCCCGGCTATCTAAGTATGATTCTCAATCAGGGACAACTAACGACACCTGCCTCTGATTGAGAACCATACTAGGCTGAACACAAAAACCAACATAGAAAAACAAACATAGACTGCCCACCCCAACTCACGCCCTAACCATACTAAAACAAAGAATAATAGAACTATGGTCAGAACGTGACAACAGTCCCCAGGTCCAGAACAAATTCAAGGAAATGTACAATATTATACAGAGCCATGAGTGCATGAAAAATTCCTTCCATCTTATATAGCACAAGTGAAACAGCAAACCTGGTTTAAAAAAAACAAATAAAGCAACATCTCACGACACAACACATCTCTCCCATGTGGCCTACTTGTTGTTGTGTGTGTACTTTGTAACTGATAGATGCACACACACTACACTACATGTAAATTGTAAAGTCTTTTGTCTGTAATGTCTTTTTCGGTATATGTCAGACCCCAGTAAGACTAGCTGTCAACATTGATGGCTAATGGGGATCCTAATTTATCAAATCAAAAACCACAACCAAAAAGGGCATCCCCAATATGACTTATACTGTACACAATCAATTGACAGGACCTTTTTACCAAGACACCTCCATGGTATGTATTTATCATTTATTGTAGTGATTGTAAGAGGTTTTATTTATAATATAGCTATACTTAAACAGAGTCTGTAGACCTAAAGTCATGACATGTCTCAGTGAGTTCCTCACTCCCTTTGCTTTACCAATTGGCTGATCTGAGAATGCGCTCTGAACTCCTGAACCATTAAATTGCGATGACTCATAGTTTGTCCATCATCCTTCAACAATTCATATTCTGATTACCAATAAGCCATGAAATGGAGGAGAATAGACTGTCCATGTACCTTGATCAAATGCACTCTGAGTAGGAGGAACTAGTGTTGCATGAGGGACATGACCTTAACAGGACTTTATTCCTCAAATGGCTTTAAAAAAAACCTTTGCTAGGTGGATTGGATAATCTCATTCTGAATTCAAGCGTTAATGGTCCATATCAACCATAAAACATGTATTTTACAAACCAATGAAATAATGCTTCAATTCATTACTAACTGGGGTCGTCCCCATAGCCTCAGGCATTCATGTGTAATAATTGGAATGGCATGCTCTAAAATGCTCATCTCATTTGCGTTGGCTTTACTTTGTGGTAATAATTGTTATCGAAATGCCACAGGGTGCTAGGAGAAAATTAGTGGTTAAATTATCATAAAAAATCCCATCAGAATCATTTAGATCCAATGCATACTTACAGTCGATTTATGCAGGATCTGGTTTCAGAGGGTTAAGAATCGATCATGTTAGAACACAGTCAATCTTTATTCTGATTCATATTCTATAGCATTTAACACACAAACCTTTAGGTTCTGAATATAGATATACATGTACCAAAGTATGACAGGCTATGTCACCCCATGGGAAAGAAAAACACACAAAAAACAAATGTTTCCTGAGCAAGCCAGGAAGAGCAAGCTGGTCATGATTCATCTATAATATGTGTGTGACACATGAAGCAGCCAGGAAATTTTTAGAAGAGGAGAAACAGAAGAGAGTACTCCCATATTCACTTACTATCATGTCTCCACTTACTGGAGATGTGGTGTCTCCTTCAACAGTTTCTGACAAATAGTTTCCGTTTATCCAGGCTCTCTGTTTGGATAAAAGAATATACAAAAGAGCATTTGTAGGGCGGTTTCTTAGCAAGGGCGGTTTCTTTATTGAATTATATATTTTAAGCAACACTGATGTTGATCATTTACTAGATCTAATGATATAAAGACAGACGTTGTTTTCCTTCAAGTAATATGGAAATGTCAGTGGACTGGGAGCAATGTTCTGTCAACCCCGCCCAAATGCCCAACATATCACATCATGGCCTTTCAATGACCAGATAATACAATTGCAAAGAATGTGAATGTTACAGACATATTTTTCAAGCTATGAGGTGAATATGCTAATTACATTTTAATTGACTGAGCCTCCTATTTCAATTACTTATTCAGTAGTTAATTAAATGAATTACATCTGGATAACACACATCTGTTTTTTATGTGAATAAACTACAGTGTTGAGTCATTTTAACCCAGCTCATAATGGCTTGATCAGGGACTGCTCTGTCTAGAACCCAGTGTGTAGACGGTCCATCTCACCTTACCCTTCAATCTCTCACTCACCCAAGTAAAACTCTTATGTGGTTAAGGATAAAACACACCGGGCCGACTAATGGTTAAAGGCAGCGAGTGGTTGTCATTTTCTGTTCATTTACTACGTGTTTAATCGCAGCAGGGGATCTATTGTGCATGGCCAATGTTTGATATGGTGTGTTGCCTCTCCTATTGTCTGTCTGTCTGTCTGTCTGTCTGTCTGTCTGTCTGTCTGTCTGTCTGTCTGTCTGTCTGTCTGTCTGTCTGTCTGTCTGTCTGTCTGTCTGTCTGTCTGTCTGTCTGTCTGTCTGTCTGTCTGTCTGTCTGTCTGTCTGTCTGTCTGTCTGTCTGTCTGTCTGTCTGTCTGTCTGTCTGTCCATATAGACGAATAGACCCTATAGCTCCATGGAGATAAGAAGGTCCAGGTCAAGTGTTATGAACACCCAGATACCATTAGTAGAGCAGTGTTGCAACTCCTATTGTCTGTCTGTCTGTCCATATAGACGAATAGACCCTATAGCTTCATGGAGATAAGAAGGTCCAGGTCAAGTATTACGAACACCCAGATACCATTAGTAGAGCAGTGTTTCACCTGGCCAGTCCACACTCTTGATAAGTCTTCCTGCACTGTCTTTAAACGCACACACACCCATCCTCCGTCAGATACACAAGCAGCATCACAGTCGGCCGTGCACCGGGACTGGGAGAGACTGTTTGTGGGGTGGACAGTCCTATTTTTAAGCCGATTAGAGGTAAAACGCATTATTCCACATTTGACACCTAACATAGAAAAGTGTGTCCATTTCCTGCTCTAAGAATTTATTTAGACCAGACATATGATTTCCACATTGAAATCAGCTGTTTGTGTGCTTTGCCACTCAGGCCAGAGGTTGGGCTCTCTGAAACAACTGTCCCTGTGGATTGTGGAGGCTATTTGTTTGAGGGGTGCATGGAAGGGTTGTGACCATGTCCCTATGGAGGACATCTGGGCCGAAGTCAGCTGGTGATCGCTATACACTTCAGTTCAGGTTTCTAATGAGGATGTTAAAGGTTCTTCTCTGACACAAAGTATTGGGAATGAATGTAGTTGGTGGGTCTTTCACACTTGCTGCAGGATGCACCACCAGTGTGCTGCTTTGCCTGTATGGCCCTTTATACTTGACTTCCTCAATGAGCTGACCCAATGAGCTGACCCAATGAGCTGACCGAATGAGCTGACCCAATGAGCTGACCGAATGAGCTGACCCAATGAGCTGACCCAATGAGCTGTGGATGAACACATGTAGTCATACATGCAGTTATATGCTAAGTCAACAGCCCCCGTTGGGCTGGCGTGTCACATTTAATCACATTCAACCCGACCATGTAACACACAACATGCCCATAGCATAGTCATATGTTTCATTCCCCTTCCACTGTTTTCAACACTGTTGTTAATGTTGAAAAGAAGAGGGTGACGAGCTCTCTGTAGGTTGACATTTTATTGATCAACTCTTATACTAAGTGAAGGGCACTCACGGTTAGTGCGCAAGCCAATAGCCTACATTAAACTTACTGTTTGATATTTCCCTAGGCCTATCAATTACACAGCAAACTATCAACAATAATTAGGCTATATTTGGAGTTGGAGAACTAACCACTTCCTCAGGTGAGGAAATAGTCCCACATTAATTATCTTATCTGATATTAGTGTCCAAAAAGGTATAGGCAAATTCATCTCTATATTGAAAAAATTGATCTGAACATTCTGGAACCCTATTTTGAATTGTAGGCCTATTGTCAACCCCAACGTTTATGACAGTCACCGGTTAAGGTGGCGCCTCAAAGTCTTCTTGAATCATACATTTCTGCTTGGACATGTTCATTTGTTTAAACAATGTATTTCTTAAATCATAATTTTAGTAGTCTATTACACTTAAGCACTAACTGGGTTTAGATAAAATCATTAGACTACAATTTTTTTATATTGCCTGACCCCCGCAAAAAAAATCTTGACGTGACCAAATCGTAAACTTGTGCCACCAATTAAAAACTTAAGGAAAACATTAGTATGGAGCACCGTGATGCTCTCACACACATAATATAAAACATGTGAATTATGAGATCTGAATGCTTTCACACTAACCATGTCTGTAAATAGTAATGTTACTACATGTAAATGAAATAATTCATGGCATGTTTTTTAAATGTTTTAAAATATGGGTGTTAGAAGTGAAAATAATCCAAAAGTAATCAGGTAACGTTACTCATTGTGAGTAATCCAAAGGATTATGTTACTTTTGACTTTATTTTTCATGTAACTGTAATCAGTAATGGATTACATTTTGAACTATTTTACTGCGGAGAGTTAAACACTTAGATAGGAGTTTGTGATTATTTGATTTAGCATAATTTTATTTAAAGAAATGAACACATATTGAATTAGTTTGACGGTTCATAATAAGTTCAAGCCTAATTGTATAACAGTTCAAATAAGACTCCATTAGTGAGATTGGTTCTGATGACACTATAAAGATTAGGGAAAAATGTCATAAATTGGTACTGCTCAGTAGCACTGTACATAATTGTGGAGTGGACGGAAATAATTAATATTTTCAGTTTCCAGCACTGTTTCTTGGGTAAACGACTTCTTGTCTGTTTTGGAAGTTTGAGTGTTTTGGAATTCAAATGCATATCGACTTCACTGAGTTCATGAGCAGAAGATATACTGCCCTGTTTTGGCTAACAGACAACAAATCTATCAGGTCATTCACGCAAGCATAACTGTTAAAAAAAGCCAGTCATTACTCCTAAAGGAACAGGGACAGTACGGAGGACCAAAACAACATCTGACCTGCCACCAAGCGACACATGAGAAGAGACACACTAGGTACGTAGTATGATATACACCACTGGTGTACATGGCCAAAGAACTCTGTTTTCTTGGCATCCAACAAATGTAAACACTTGGAGTTTACGAAACAGCATTGGCACTTGGATTGAAACCGGTGCTTTAGTCAGATGACATGAAAATAGAACTCTTTGGCCACGCTCACCAATGGTGGGTTTGGCGTGGAAATGAGAATGCATGCATGAGCAGAAAATAACCCCATACCTACTGTAAAATATGGTGGTGGATTGTTGATGTTATGGGGCTATTTTGCTTCCACTGGCCCTGCTAAGGTCAACAGCATCATAAACTTTACCCAGTACCAGGACATTTTAGCCAATAACCTAGTTGCCTCTGCCAGGAGGCTGAAACTTGACCGCAAGTGGATCTTCCAGCGAGACAGTAACCTCAAGCAGACATCAACATCTACAAATAATTGGGCACAATATCAACATTTTGCAATGGCCATCTCAGTTGAAACCCATTAAAAACCTGTGGTTTGAATTGAAGAGGGCAGTTCATAAGTGCAGACGAAGGATATCAAGGATCTGGATGGATTCTGTATGGAAGAATGGTCTAAGATCCCTCCCAATGTGTTCAACTCATAAAACATTTTAGAAAAAGGCTCAGTGCCATTATCCTCGCATGGTGAGGATATTGAAAATAGGAGTGTCAACCCCCTCCCTTTTTGAGAGAAAAAAAGTATTACTTGTTCAACAAAATCTCTTTCTTTGAGCAATAGTATTAGTACAAAATAAAACTATTTTTTTTTGCATACAATACAGCTCAGCATTTGTATTATTTATTTTATACAGTAATTTTTGCTGATCCTTATCAAGGATGTCAATCATTTCAGACCCCACTGTGTATAGCATGACGTAGGGTTGATTTCTTCACAAATCTATAGATTCTACAAATAAAGTTTTGGGTGCACACTGTCTACACACCACTAGTTCGGCTCACTCTGCTGAACATATAAAATCAGGAGCATCACTCAGTCAGGATAATGAAAAGATACTATTTTCATACATTATTCATCCACCCTTATACTGAGATAAAAATAACATCACTCCACAGAAAATAGTGCCCTCCACCACTGCTAGAAGAGGTATTTCCTCTCTTATCTATCAATTGAATTAATGCATAAAGGCTTGTGAAACATAATGTAAGATCCTCAATTTTGTGTCTCATTAACTACATATTTAACTAGGGCTAATAAAGTTTTAATATACAGATATACAGATATCATCACATAGCAAACTACTATTGACTACTGTTGACTACTATTGACTACTATTGACTACTAACTACCATTGATTCAAATCAGAAGAATATGAGTCTCTCATATCAGTGAACACTTAGTGCAGGACAGGGGGGCTGGCTATGTTGTTTTACCAGGGCAGCTTCAGGTTGGGCAGGAAGCTAGGCCCCGAGACCCACTATCTGTGAGACAGAATGTGGAGGGCTCTCCAGTGAGCGGAGAAGAATTAGTGGGGAAAATACTGGGTTGGTGAGGAAGACCATTAGACAGGGCAGCCATTCCCTCTCCTCTCTAGAAAACCCAATACCAATGTGTCCATGCTTTGTCAGCTGGATAATGGGTCTTATTATGATAATAGCAGCAGTTTCCTCCTCATGTTAGGAGTAATTCTGCTGTGACGAGAGCAAGTCCCTTTGTGGAAGGGTGCCACTTGCATAGACACATTCAAGCATGTTTGGTTTTGCAATTCCATGGCACTTCAGTGATGATTTGTTTTTGTATTTTACATGCCGCTACAAATCAGGGGCTAAAAATGGAAACAGTAGTTCAAGGTTGTTGAAGTAAAACAAACCATGTCTTGTGAATACCTATGCCACAATATAGAGCCATTTGTTTTGTTCCCCATGTCGACGTATTGATCATCATGAAGAAGATTGTTCAAAAATGTGTTTGATTGTTCTAATTGTCAACACAAACGACCCCTGTCTTAGTTGATTGGTCAGAGTTACTCACAGGGACCCAGAGCTGGTGAATGAGAGTAGCTGTGTGTGAAAGCAGCACCAGTGATAATGAAGGAGGAGGTGGTGGATGTTACAGCTTGTTCCCAGACTCAGAGGAGCTGTCCAAGGAGCTTCTTGCCTATCTCTGTGTCTGTCTGGGGAGCAGCATCTGTCACAACACTCTCATCAACACACTACATGACAACTGGATGTCTAGGGAGCGAGTTTGTACAATATTCAATTAGTTTCAATACATCCTTAGTTCAGGATAGTTGTTCAACCAAGAGTTGTTCAACTGACTATCAAGGGTCATAGCGAATTGATTGGACTGCTGGAGGCTGAGAAATTGAACAGAGAGTAGTCTGGGGGAAAGTTTAGAGTCTTCTTCTGTGGGCGGGTGGGATATGACCCACACATTGCTGTGCGTCACAACTGACGGTGCAGACAGCTGACATTATCAAAGGCCTCCCAGAACATGACTTGAGACTGATCCACCATGTCACCGATGATGCACCCAGTACACAGTCCAACACGGACTGGACCCTTGGAATTATCTTCCTCCCCCTCCCTCTAAAGTTATTACCTGATTATATTACCTGATGATATTACCCTTTAACATATATACACGGAATAGGTTTTAAACATGTTTATCAAATGAAAACTGTGTGAGAAATGATCTTCTTCCAGAAGCGTTGTTTCACTGTTGTTAAACTGCATTCCTCGGATGTCTATTTCTACTCTGACGCCCACATGCTTGTCCTCTCTGTTCATTGAGCCTCATTTTCAGAAACCACACTGCAAAGCCCACAGTTTCCCACCTCTCATCCCTCTTTCAAACGCTATGCTGCATCGCCACCATGTGGCTTAAACAGGGTAGTGTTAAAGTCATGCCCTTTGTCACACACTATGCGAATCTCTCTTGATTAATTGCACGTCACAGCAGCACATTGTGTAGAAGACAAGGTGTCACCAATATGAGATGAGACATAACCCTTTATAAGACAGCTCCTCATACAGGTTGTGGGATGAGACATAACCCTTTATAAGACAGCTCCTCATACAGGTTGTGGGATGAGACATAACCCTTTATAAGACAGCTCCTCATACAGGTTGTGGGATGAGACATAACCCTTTATAAGACAGCTCCTCATACAGGTTGTGGGATGAGGTTTAGTATGGAGGTGGTGGGTCATCAATCACTATGACACATTGTCCTGCTCTCCCTGGCTGCCCATCGTCTGACGTACACAATTACAATCAATAAGACTGAAAATAAGAGGAGGGCACTCTGCCAGGCTTGAGCCTTGTTGAGTAAGTTATTATAAAAGCGCTGAGGTCTGTGGTTTCCCTGCACTATAAAAGAGCTTCAATTACATTAAACTGCTTGCTGAAGCTAAATGTATCATGAGGCGATTAAAGACATTGGGCCTGAGCCAAAATGGTGGTGAGAAAGCAAATTCAGTTTGACCAAGTCTGTGGTAGGTGAGAAAGGGCTACTGTATGCATATAAACTGTAAGCAGAGGCCTCTCTATAGACATTATCTGAAAGTGTAGACCTGCATACATGCGTACTGTGCAGTGCACACATACAGTATTACACAACTGTTTTGATCTCGCTGAAATATTATACTGAGAATGTATTGAATAAATGAGCAGGGTTAATTAAAACAAACTATGCTAGTCAGAAAGTTAATATCTTTCTGGTCATCCATTGACCAAAAGTAAGACCTTCAAATATTACCGTATGAACATAGCCTTCAAACTTTTTAAAACTCAAAACACACCAGTCTCTCTGCTCTGTCCGCCTCCATTCCACCTACAAGAGGAACCTATTCAATAATACAACGCATTCATATTATATTCATAATGCACCATGATGAACACTGGAGTCTGCTGGGTTTCATTTCATGGCCTAATTTGCCTTCCTGCATGTCAGTGCTGAATAAAACTTTTGTATTTGATCTGGATATCCTCCAATTGGAGTTTCCAAAGACTTTCAAGATTTTTAAGATGAACTCTGAAATTGCTGCGCATGGCATTGAACTTAAAATAATCATAACCCATTGGATTTAATTGTGCCCCGATAAAATGAGGATTTCTATATCAAAAGAGAGGAGTGAGATGAAGAGCAAATACATTTGTCTTGAAATTGTGCATTAGTGACCGGTTTGGTACTGTGAGGGCCAAGGGCATTTTCTCATAATCTATTATCAGATATACTCAATTCCAAATGACCCTTATCCGTAGTGAATGTACACACCATTACTTAGCCACATTTCCCTGTTTAAAATGTAATATCAGATCCAGCTATTCCACAAGGAGAGAGTGGGAGGATGGCCACATTCAATTTAAATACATTAGAAATAAGAGGAAGCTCAGAGGTAGTGATAACCCTCGGAGCCCAAACATGTGATACCCATCAAACCCCTCAGGGTGGAGGCAAAGAGCCATGCACCTCCAGAATTTCACCCTACGTAAGACAACAAATCAAGTCAGTGTTGTTGGGAAACTATTTGTTCATTTTTTATTTTGCTACATTGCCAGATTTATGACATACATTTTTTTATACAAAGTTAATCTTCTTAGGATAAATTTAAAAAACTTCCAGTAGGAGGGTTACTGAGGTAAGAGCCCTAAGATGCTTTGGAATCACAGAAAATCTCTATTGTGTATTTTTCTGTTTTTACAGTCGAGGATGCTTTTGATTAGTGTGATTGGTAAGTGTTGTCTTGCAGTAAGAAGATTTTTACACTGTTGGATAACCAGGGAAGAGGATTTTTACAATGTTGGGCTGACCAGGAAGAGGACTTTTACACTGTTTTGGACTGCCCAGGGAAGAGGACGTTTACACTGTGTTGGACTGACCAGGGAAGAGGACTTTTACTCTTTTGGAATGACCAGGGAAGAGGCCATCTGCACTGTTGGACTGACCAGGGAAGAGGACTTTTACACTGTTGCACCGACCAGGGAAGAGGACTTTTACACTGTTGGTATGACCAGGGAAGAGGCCTTCTACACTGTTGGACTGACCAGGGAAGAGGACTTTTACACTGTTGGACCGACCAGGGAAGAGGACTTTTACTCCGTTGGAATGACCAGGGAAGAGGCCTTTTACACTGTTGGACTGATGAGGGAAGATGACTTTTACTTAGTTGGTATGACCAGGGAAGAGGCCTTTTACACTGTTGTACTGACCAGGGAAGATTACTTTTACACTCTTGGTATGACCAGCGAAGAGGATTTTTACACTGTTGGACTGACCAGGGAAGAGGACTTTTACACTGTGTTGGACTGACCAGGGAAGAGGACTTTGACACTGTGTTGGACTGACCAGGGAAGAGGACTTTTACTCCGTTGGAATAACCAGGGAAGAGGACTTTTACACTGTTGGACTGACCAGGGAAGAGGACTTTTACACTGTTGCTATGGCCAGGGAAGAGGCCTTTTACACTGTTGGACTGACCAGGGAAGATTACTTTTACACTGTTGGACTGACCAGGGAAGAGGACTTTTACTCCGTTGGAATGACCAGGAAAGATAACTTTTACACTGTTGGACTGACCAGGGAGGAGGACTTTTACACTGTTGGTATGACCAAGGAAGATGCCTTTTACACTGTTGGACTGACCAAGGAAGAGGACCTTTACACTGTTGGACTAACCAGGGAAGAGGACTTTTACTCTGTTGGAATGACCAGGAAAGATACCTTTTACACTGTTGGACTGCCCAAGGAAGAGGACTTTTACACTGTT
Organism: Oncorhynchus keta; assembly: GCF_023373465.1. Classification (NCBI taxonomy): domain Eukaryota; kingdom Metazoa; phylum Chordata; class Actinopteri; order Salmoniformes; family Salmonidae; genus Oncorhynchus; species Oncorhynchus keta. The sequence goes on along the minus strand of NC_068434.1, from coordinate 75,216,982 downwards.
GGACTGATGAGGGAAGAGGACTTTTACTTAGTTGGAATGACCAGGGAAGATAACTTTTACACCTTTGGAATGACCAGGGAAGAGGACTTTTACACAGTTGGTATGACCAGGGAAGAGGACTTTTACACGGTGTTGGAATGACCAGAGAAGAGGACTTTTAGTCCGTTGGAATAACCAGGGAAGAGAACTTTTACACTGTTGGACTGACCAGGGAAGAGGACTTTTACACTGTTGTTATGACCAGGGAAGAGGCCGTTTACACTGTTGGACTGACCAGGGAAGAGGACTTTTATACTGTGTTGGATTGACCAGGGAAGAGGACTTTTACTCCGTTTGAATGACCAGGGAAGAGGCCTTTTACACTGTGTTGGAATGACCAGGGAAGTGGACTTTTACTCCGTTGGAATGACCAGGGAAGAGGCCTTTTACAATGTTGGACTGACCAGGGAATATTACTTTTACACTGTGTTGGAATGACCAGGGAAGAGGAATTTTACACTGTGTTGGAATGACCAGGGAAGAGCAATTTTACACCATTGGACTGACCAGGAAGAGGACTTTTACTCCGTTGGAATGACCAAGGAAGATAACTTTTACACTGTTGGACTGACCAGGGAAGAGGACTTTTACACAGTTGGTATGACCAGGGAAGAGGCCTTTTATACTGTTGTACTGACCAGGGAAGAGGCCTTTTACACTGTTGGTGTGACCAGGGAAGATTACTTTTACACTGTTGGACTGACCAGGGAAGAGGACTTTTACTCCGTTGGAATGACCAGGGAAGATAACTTTTACACTGTTGGACTGACCAGGGAGGAGGACTTTTACACTGTTGGTATGACCAAGGAAGATGCCTTTTACACAGTTGGACTGACCAAGGAAGAGGACCTTTACACTGTTGGACTAACCAGGGAAGAGGACTTTTACTCTGTTGGAATGACCAGGAAGATACCTTTTACACTGTTGGGCTGCCCAAGGAAGAGGACTTTTACACTGTTGGACTGACCAGGGAAGAGGACTTTTACTATGTTTGGTATGACCAGGGAAGAGAACTTTTACACTGTTGGACTGACCAGGGAAGAGGACTTTTACACTGTTGCTATGGCCAGGAAGAGGCCTTTTACACTGTTGGACTGACCAGGGAAGATTACTTTTACACTGTTGGACTGACCAGGGAAGAGGACTTTTACTCCGTTGGAATGACCAGGAAAGATAACTTTTACACTGTTGGACTGACCAGGGAGGAGGACTTTTACACTGTTGGTATGACCAAGGAAGATGCCTTTTACACTGTTGGACTGACCAAGGAAGAGGACCTTTACACTGTTGGACTAACCAGGGAAGAGGACTTTTACTCTGTTGGAATGACCAGGAAAGATACCTTTTACACTGTTGGACTGCCCAAGGAAGAGGACTTTTACACTGTTGGACTGATGAGGAAGAGGACTTTTACTTAGTTGGAATGACCAGGGAAGTGGACTTTTACTCCGTTGGAATGACCAGGGAAGAGGCCTTTTACAATGTTGGACTGACCAGGGAATATTACTTTTACACTGTGTTGGAATGCCCAGGGAAGAGGAATTTTACACTGTGTTGGAATGACCAGGGAAGAGCAATTTTACACCATTGGACTGACCAGGGAAGAGGACTTTTACACTGTGTTGGAATGACCAGGAAGAGGACTTTTACTCTGTTTGAATGACCAGGAAGAGGCCTTTTACACTGTGTTGGAATGACCAGGGAAGTGGACTTTTACTCCGTTGGAATGACCAGGGAAGAGGCCTTTTACACTGTTGGACTGACCAGGGAATATTACATTTACACTGTGTTGGAATGACCAGGAAGAGGAATTTTACACTGTGTTGGAATGACCAGGAAGAGCAATTTTACACCATTGGACTGACCAGGAAGAGGACTTTTACACTGTGTTGGAATGACCAGGGAAGAGGACTTTTACTCCGTTGGAATGACCAAGGAAGAGAACTTTTACACTGTTGGACTGACCAGGGAAGAGGCCTTTTACACTGTTGGTATGACCAGGGAAGATTACTTTTACACTGTTGGACTGACCAGGGAAGAGGACTTTTACTCCGGTGGAATGACCAGGGAAGATACCTTTTACACTGTTGGACTGCCCAAGGAAGAGGACTTTTACACTGTTGGACTGATGAGGGAAGAGGACTTTTACTTAGTTGGAATGACCAGGGAAGATAACTTTTACACCTTTGGAATGACCAGGGAAGAGGACTTTTACACAGTTGGTATGACCAGGGAAGAGGACTTTTACACGGTGTTGGAATGACCAGAGAAGAGGACTTTTAGTCCGTTGGAATAACCAGGGAAGAGAACTTTTACACTGTTGGACTGACCAGGGAAGAGGACTTTTACACTGTTGTTATGACCAGGAAGAGGCCGTTTACACTGTTGGACTGACCAGGGAAGAGGACTTTTATACTGTGTTGGATTGACCAGGGAAGAGGACTTTTACTCCGTTTGAATGACCAGGAAGAGGCCTTTTACACTGTGTTGGAATGACCAGGGAAGTGGACTTTACTCCGTTGGAATGACCAGGAAGAGGCCTTTTACAATGTTGGACTGACCAGGGAATATTACTTTTACACTGTGTTGGAATGACCAGGGAAGAGGAATTTTACACTGTGTTGGAATGACCAGGGAAGAGCAATTTTACACCATTGGACTGACCAGGGAAGAGGACTTTTACTCCGTTGGAATGACCAAGGAAGATAACTTTTACACTGTTGGACTGACCAGGGAAGAGGACTTTTACACAGTTGGTATGACCAGGGAAGAGGCCTTTTATACTGTTGTACTGACCAGGGAAGAGGCCTTTTACACTGTTGGTGTGACCAGGGAAGATTACTTTTACACTGTTGGACTGACCAGGGAAGAGGACTTTTACTCCGTTGGAATGACCAGGGAAGATAACTTTTACACTGTTGGACTGACCAGGGAGGAGGACTTTTACACTGTTGGTATGACCAAGGAAGATGCCTTTTACACAGTTGGACTGACCAAGGAAGAGGACCTTTACACTGTTGGACTAACCAGGGAAGAGGACTTTTACTCTGTTGGAATGACCAGGAAGATACCTTTTACACTGTTGGGCTGCCCAAGGAAGAGGACTTTTACACTGTTGGACTGACCAGGGAAGAGGACTTTACTATGTTTGGTATGACCAGGGAAGAGAACTTTTACACTGTTGGACTGACCAGGGAAGAGGACTTTTACACTGTTGCTATGGCCAGGGAAGAGGCCTTTTACACTGTTGGACTGACCAGGGAAGATTACTTTTACACTGTTGGACTGACCAGGGAAGAGGACTTTTACTCCGTTGGAATGACCAGGAAAGATAACTTTTACACTGTTGGACTGACCAGGGAGGAGGACTTTTACACTGTTGGTATGACCAAGGAAGATGCCTTTTACACTGTTGGACTGACCAAGGAAGAGGACCTTTACACTGTTGGACTAACCAGGGAAGAGGACTTTTACTCTGTTGGAATGACCAGGAAAGATACCTTTTACACTGTTGGACTGCCCAAGGAAGAGGACTTTTACACTGTTGGACTGATGAGGGAAGAGGACTTTTACTTAGTTGGAATGACCAGGGAAGTGGACTTTTACTCCGTTGGAATGACCAGGGAAGAGGCCTTTTACAATGTTGGACTGACCAGGGAATATTACTTTTACACTGTGTTGGAATGCCCAGGGAAGAGGAATTTTACACTGTGTTGGAATGACCAGGGAAGAGCAATTTTACACCATTGGACTGACCAGGGAAGAGGACTTTTACACTGTGTTGGAATGACCAGGGAAGAGGACTTTTACTCTGTTTGAATGACCAGGGAAGAGGCCTTTTACACTGTGTTGGAATGACCAGGGAAGTGGACTTTTACTCCGTTGGAATGACCAGGGAAGAGGCCTTTTACACTGTTGGACTGACCAGGGAATATTACATTTACACTGTGTTGGAATGACCAGGGAAGAGGAATTTTACACTGTGTTGGAATGACCAGGGAAGAGCAATTTTACACCATTGGACTGACCAGGGAAGAGGACTTTTACACTGTGTTGGAATGACCAGGGAAGAGGACTTTTACTCCGTTGGAATGACCAAGGAAGAGAACTTTTACACTGTTGGACTGACCAGGGAAGAGGCCTTTTACACTGTTGGTATGACCAGGGAAGATTACTTTTACACTGTTGGACTGACCAGGGAAGAGGACTTTTACTCCGGTGGAATGACCAGGGAAGATAACTTTTACACTGTTGGACTGACCAGGGAGGAGGACTTTTACACTGTTGGTATGACCAAGGAAGATGCCTTTTACACAGTTGGACTGACCAAGGAAGAGGACCTTTACACTGTTGGACTAACCAGGGAAGAGGACTTTTACTCTGTTGGAATGACCAGGAAGATACCTTTTACACTGTTGGGCTGCCCAAGGAAGAGGACTTTTACACTGTTGGACTGACCAGGGAAGAGGACTTTTACTATGTTTGGTATGACCAGGGAAGAGAACTTTTACACTGTTGCACCGACCAAGGAAGAGGACTTTTACACTGTTGGTATGACCAGGGAAGAGGCCTTCTACACTGTTGGACTGACCAGGGAAGAGGACTTTTACACTGTTGGACCGACCAGGGAAGAGGACTTTTACTCCGTTGGAATGACCAGGGAAGAGGCCTTTTACACTGTTGGACTGATGAGGGAAGATGACTTTTACTTAGTTGGTATGACCAGGGAAGAGGCCTTTTACACTGTTGTACTGACCAGGGAAGATTACTTTTACACTCTTGGTATGACCAGCGAAGAGGATTATTACACTGTTGGACTGACCAGGGAAGAGGACTTTTACACTGTGTTGGACTGACCAGGGAAGAGGACTTTGACACTGTGTTGGACTGACCAGGGAAGAGGACTTTTACTCCGTTGGAATAACCAGGGAAGAGGACTTTTACACTGTTGGACTGACCAGGGAAGATTACTTTTACACTGTTGGACTGACCAGGGAAGAGGACTTTTACTCCGTTGGAATGACCAGGAAAGATAACTTTTACACTGTTGGACTGACCAGGGAAGAGGACTTTTACACTGTTGCTATGGCCAGGGAAGAGGCCTTTTACACTGTTGGACTGACCAGGGAAGATTACTTTTACACTGTTGGACTGACCAGGGAAGAGGACTTTTACTCCGTTGGAATGACCAGGAAAGATAACTTTTACACTGTTGGACTGACCAGGGAGGAGGACTTTTACACTGTTGGTATGACCAAGGAAGATGCCTTTTACACTGTTGGACTGACCAAGGAAGAGGACCTTTACACTGTTGGACTAACCAGGGAAGAGGACTTTTACTCTGTTGGAATGACCAGGAAAGATACCTTTTACACTGTTGGACTGCCCAAGGAAGAGGACTTTTACACTGTTGGACTGATGAGGGAAGAGGACTTTTACTTAGTTGGAATGACCAGGGAAGATAACTTTTACACCTTTGGAATGACCAGGGAAGAGGACTTTTACACAGTTGGTATGACCAGGGAAGAGGACTTTTACACGGTGTTGGAATGACCAGAGAAGAGGACTTTTAGTCCGTTGGAATAACCAGGGAAGAGAACTTTTACACTGTTGGACTGACCAGGGAAGAGGACTTTTACACTGTTGTTATGACCAGGGAAGAGGCCGTTTACACTGTTGGACTGACCAGGGAAGAGGACTTTTATACTGTGTTGGATTGACCAGGGAAGAGGACTTTTACTCCGTTTGAATGACCAGGGAAGAGGCCTTTTACACTGTGTTGGAATGACCAGGGAAGTGGACTTTTACTCCGTTGGAATGACCAGGGAAGAGGCCTTTTACAATGTTGGACTGACCAGGGAATATTACTTTTACACTGTGTTGGAATGACCAGGGAAGAGGAATTTTACACTGTGTTGGAATGACCAGGGAAGAGCAATTTTACACCATTGGACTGACCAGGGAAGAGGACTTTTACTCCGTTGGAATGACCAAGGAAGATAACTTTTACACTGTTGGACTGACCAGGGAAGAGGACTTTTACACAGTTGGTATGACCAGGGAAGAGGCCTTTTATACTGTTGTACTGACCAGGGAAGAGGCCTTTTACACTGTTGGTATGACCAGGGAAGATTACTTTTACACTGTTGGACTGACCAGGGAAGAGGACTTTTACTCCGTTGGAATGACCAGGGAAGATAACTTTTACACTGTTGGACTGACCAGGGAGGAGGACTTTTACACTGTTGGTATGACCAAGGAAGATGCCTTTTACACAGTTGGACTGACCAAGGAAGAGGACCTTTACACTGTTGGACTAACCAGGGAAGAGGACTTTTACTCTGTTGGAATGACCAGGGGAAGATACCTTTTACACTGTTGGGCTGCCCAAGGAAGAGGACTTTTACACTGTTGGACTGACCAGGGAAGAGGACTTTTACTATGTTTGGTATGACCAGGGAAGAGAACTTTTACACTGTTGCACCGACCAAGGAAGAGGACTTTTACACTGTTGGTATGACCAGGGGAAGAGGCCTTCTACACTGTTGGACTGACCAGGGAAGAGGACTTTTACACTGTTGGACCGACCAGGGAAGAGGACTTTTACTCCGTTGGAATGACCAGGGAAGAGGCCTTTTACACTGTTGGACTGATGAGGGAAGATGACTTTTACTTAGTTGGTATGACCAGGGAAGAGGCCTTTTACACTGTTGTACTGACCAGGGAAGATTACTTTTACACTCTTGGTATGACCAGCGAAGAGGATTTTTACACTGTTGGACTGACCAGGGAAGAGGACTTTTACACTGTGTTGGACTGACCAGGGAAGAGGACTTTGACACTGTGTTGGACTGACCAGGGAAGAGGACTTTTACTCCGTTGGAATAACCAGGGAAGAGGACTTTTACACTGTTGGACTGACCAGGGAAGATTACTTTTACACTGTTGGACTGACCAGGGAAGAGGACTTTTACTCCGTTGGAATGACCAGGAAAGATAACTTTTACACTGTTGGACTGACCAGGGAGGAGGACTTTTACACTGTTGGTATGACCAAGGAAGATGCCTTTTACACTGTTGGACTGACCAAGGAAGAGGACCTTTACACTGTTGGACTAACCAGGGAAGAGGACTTTTACTCTGTTGGAATGACCAGGAAAGATACCTTTTACACTGTTGGACTGCCCAAGGAAGAGGACTTTTACACTGTTGGACTGATGAGGGAAGAGGACTTTTACTTAGTTGGAATGACCAGGGAAGATAACTTTTACACCTTTGGAATGACCAGGGAAGAGGACTTTTACACAGTTGGTATGACCAGGGAAGAGGACTTTTACACGGTGTTGGAATGACCAGAGAAGAGGACTTTTAGTCCGTTGGAATAACCAGGGAAGAGAACTTTTACACTGTTGGACTGACCAGGGAAGAGGACTTTTACACTGTTGTTATGACCAGGGAAGAGGCCGTTTACACTGTTGGACTGACCAGGGAAGAGGACTTTTATACTGTGTTGGATTGACCAGGAAGAGGACTTTTACTCCGTTTGAATGACCAGGGAAGAGGCCTTTTACACTGTGTTGGAATGACCAGGAAGTGGACTTTTACTCCGTTGGAATGACCAGGGAAGAGGCCTTTTACAATGTTGGACTGACCAGGGAATATTACTTTTACACTGTGTTGGAATGACCAGGGAAGAGGAATTTTACACTGTGTTGGAATGACCAGGGAAGAGCAATTTTACACCATTGGACTGACCAGGGAAGAGGACTTTTACTCCGTTGGAATGACCAAGGAAGATAACTTTTACACTGTTGGACTGACCAGGGAAGAGGACTTTTACACAGTTGGTATGACCAGGGAAGAGGCCTTTTATACTGTTGTACTGACCAGGAAGAGGCCTTTTACACTGTTGGTATGACCAGGGAAGATTACTTTTACACTGTTGGACTGACCAGGGAAGAGGACTTTTACTCCGTTGGAATGACCAGGGAAGATAACTTTTACACTGTTGGACTGACCAGGGAGGAGGACTTTTACACTGTTGGTATGACCAAGGAAGATGCCTTTTACACAGTTGGACTGACCAAGGAAGAGGACCTTTACACTGTTGGACTAACCAGGGAAGAGGACTTTTACTCTGTTGGAATGACCAGGGAAGATACCTTTTACACTGTTGGGCTGCCCAAGGAAGAGGACTTTTACACTGTTGGACTGACCAGGGAAGAGGACTTTTACTATGTTTGGTATGACCAGGGAAGAGAACTTTTACACTGTTGGACTGACCAGGGAAGAGGACTTTTACACTGTTGCTATGGCCAGGGAAGAGGCCTTTTACACTGTTGGACTGACCAGGGAAGATTACTTTTACACTGTTGGACTGACCAGGGAAGAGGACTTTTACTCCGTTGGAATGACCAGGAAAGATAACTTTTACACTGTTGGACTGACCAGGGAGGAGGACTTTTACACTGTTGGTATGACCAAGGAAGATGCCTTTTACACTGTTGGACTGACCAAGGAAGAGGACCTTTACACTGTTGGACTAACCAGGGAAGAGGACTTTTACTCTGTTGGAATGACCAGGAAAGATACCTTTTACACTGTTGGACTGCCCAAGGAAGAGGACTTTTACACTGTTGGACTGATGAGGGAAGAGGACTTTTACTTAGTTGGAATGACCAGGGAAGTGGACTTTTACTCCGTTGGAATGACCAGGGAAGAGGCCTTTTACAATGTTGGACTGACCAGGGAATATTACTTTTACACTGTGTTGGAATGCCCAGGGAAGAGGAATTTTACACTGTGTTGGAATGACCAGGGAAGAGCAATTTTACACCATTGGACTGACCAGGGAAGAGGACTTTTACACTGTGTTGGAATGACCAGGGAAGAGGACTTTTACTCTGTTTGAATGACCAGGGAAGAGGCCTTTTACACTGTGTTGGAATGACCAGGGAAGTGGACTTTTACTCCGTTGGAATGACCAGGGAAGAGGCCTTTTACACTGTTGGACTGACCAGGGAATATTACATTTACACTGTGTTGGAATGACCAGGGAAGAGGAATTTTACACTGTGTTGGAATGACCAGGGAAGAGCAATTTTACACCATTGGACTGACCAGGGAAGAGGACTTTTACACTGTGTTGGAATGACCAGGAAGAGGACTTTTACTCCGTTGGAATGACCAAGGAAGAGAACTTTTACACTGTTGGACTGACCAGGGAAGAGGCCTTTTACACTGTTGGTATGACCAGGGAAGATTACTTTTACACTGTTGGACTGACCAGGGAAGAGGACTTTTACTCCGTTGGAATGACCAGGGAAGATAACTTTTACACTGTTGGACTGACCAGGGAGGAGGACTTTTACACTGTTGGTATGACCAAGGAAGATGCCTTTTACACAGTTGGACTGACCAAGGAAGAGGACCTTTACACTGTTGGACTAACCAGGGAAGAGGACTTTTACTCTGTTGGAATGACCAGGGAAGATACCTTTTACACTGTTGGGCTGCCCAAGGAAGAGGACTTTTACACTGTTGGACTGACCAGGGAAGAGGACTTTTACTATGTTTGGTATGACCAGGGAAGAGAACTTTTACACTGTTGCACCGACCAAGGAAGAGGACTTTTACACTGTTGGTATGACCAGGGAAGAGGCCTTCTACACTGTTGGACTGACCAGGGAAGAGGACTTTTACACTGTTGGACCGACCAGGGAAGAGGACTTTTACTCCGTTGGAATGACCAGGGAAGAGGCCTTTTACACTGTTGGACTGATGAGGGAAGATGACTTTTACTTAGTTGGTATGACCAGGGAAGAGGCCTTTTACACTGTTGTACTGACCAGGGAAGATTACTTTTACACTCTTGGTATGACCAGCGAAGAGGATTTTTACACTGTTGGACTGACCAGGGAAGAGGACTTTTACACTGTGTTGGACTGACCAGGGAAGAGGACTTTGACACTGTGTTGGACTGACCAGGGAAGAGGACTTTTACTCCGTTGGAATAACCAGGGAAGAGGACTTTTACACTGTTGGACTGACCAGGGAAGATTACTTTTACACTGTTGGACTGACCAGGGAAGAGGACTTTTACTCCGTTGGAATGACCAGGAAAGATAACTTTTACACTGTTGGACTGACCAGGGAGGAGGACTTTTACACTGTTGGTATGACCAAGGAAGATGCCTTTTACACTGTTGGACTGACCAAGGAAGAGGACTTTTACACTGTTGGTATGACCAAGGAAGATGCCTTTTACACTGTTGGACTGACCAAGGAAGAGGACCTTTACACTGTTGGACTAACCAGGGAAGAGGACTTTTACTCTGTTGGAATGACCAGGAAAGATACCTTTTACACTGTTGGACTGCCCAAGGAAGAGGACTTTTACACTGTTGGACTGATGAGGGAAGAGGACTTTTACTTAGTTGGAATGACCAGGGAAGTGGACTTTTACTCCGTTGGAATGACCAGGGAAGAGGCCTTTTACAATGTTGGACTGACCAGGGAATATTACTTTTACACTGTGTTGGAATGCCCAGGGAAGAGGAATTTTACACTGTGTTGGAATGACCAGGGAAGAGCAATTTTACACCATTGGACTGACCAGGGAAGAGGACTTTTACACTGTGTTGGAATGACCAGGGAAGAGGACTTTTACTCCGTTGGAATGACCAAGGAAGAGAACTTTTACACTGTTGGACTGACCAGGGAAGAGGCCTTTTACACTGTTGGTATGACCAGGGAAGATTACTTTTACACTGTTGGACTGACCAGGGAAGAGGACTTTTACTCCGTTGGAATGACCAGGGAAGATAACTTTTACACTGTTGGACTGACCAGGGAGGAGGACTTTTACACTGTTGGTATGACCAAGGAAGATGCCTTTTACACAGTTGGACTGACCAAGGAAGAGGACCTTTACACTGTTGGACTAACCAGGGAAGAGGACTTTTACTCTGTTGGAATGACCAGGAAGATACCTTTTACACTGTTGGGCTGCCCAAGGAAGAGGACTTTTACACTGTTGGACTGACCAGGGAAGAGGACTTTTACTATGTTTGGTATGACCAGGGAAGAGAACTTTTACACTGTTGCACCGACCAAGGAAGAGGACTTTTACACTGTTGGTATGACCAGGGAAGAGGCCTTCTACACTGTTGGACTGACCAGGGAAGAGGACTTTTACACTGTTGGACCGACCAGGGAAGAGGACTTTTACTCCGTTGGAATGACCAGGGAAGAGGCCTTTTACACTGTTGGACTGATGAGGGAAGATGACTTTTACTTAGTTGGTATGACCAGGGAAGAGGCCTTTTACACTGTTGTACTGACCAGGGAAGATTACTTTTACACTCTTGGTATGACCAGCGAAGAGGATTTTTACACTGTTGGACTGACCAGGGAAGAGGACTTTTACACTGTGTTGGACTGACCAGGGAAGAGGACTTTGACACTGTGTTGGAGGGAAGAGGACTTTTACTCCGTTGGAATAACCAGGGAAGAGGACTTTACACTGTTGGACTGACCAGGGAAGATTACTTTTACACTGTTGGACTGACCAGGGAAGAGGACTTTTACTCCGTTGGAATGACCAGGAAAGATAACTTTTACACTGTTGGACTGACCAGGGAGGAGGACTTTTACACTGTTGGTATGACCAAGGAAGATGCCTTTTACACTGTTGGACTGACCAAGGAAGAGGACTTTTACTCCGTTGGAATGACCAGGAAAGATAACTTTTACACTGTTGGACTGCCCAAGGAAGAGGACTTTTACACTGTTGGACTGACCAGGGAAGAGGACTTTTACACTGTTGGACTGATGAGGGAAGAGGACCTTTACTTAGTTGGAATGACCAGGGAAGATAACTTTTACACCTTTGGAATGACCAGGGAAGAGGACTTTTACACAGTTGGTATGACCAGAAGAGGACTGACCAGGGAAGAGGACTTTTACCGTTGGAATAACCAGGGAAGATAACTTTTACACTGTTGGACTGATGACCAGGAAGAGGCCTTTGTTGGACTGACCAGGGAAGAGGACTTTACACTGAATGACCAGGAAGAGGACTTTTACACTGTTGAATGACCAGGGAAGAGGACTTTTACACTGTTTGGAATGACCAGGGAAGAGGACTTTTACACTGTTGGACTGACCAGGGAAGAGGACTGACCAGGGAAGAGGACTTTTACTTAGTTGGAATGACCAGGGAAGAGGCCTTTTACACTGTTGGACTGACCAGGGAATATTACTTTTACACTGTTGGAATGACACTGTGTTGGAATGACCAGGGAAGAGGGACTGACCAGGGAAGAGGACTTTACACTGTGTTGGAATGACCAGGGAAGAGGACTTTTACACTGTTGGAATGACCATTTTACACTGTTGGACTGACCAGGGAAGAGGCCTTTTACAGGGAAGATAACTGTGTGGACTGACCAGGGAAGAGGACTTTTACTCCGTTGGAATGACCAGGACTGAGGGAGAGGCCTTTTACACTGTTGGACTGACCAGGAAGAGGACTTTTACACTGTGTTGGAATGACCAGGGAAGAGGACTTTTACACTTTACACTGTTTGGACCAGGAAGATAACTGACCAGGAAGAGGACTTTACACTGTTGGACTGACCAGGGAAGAGGACTTTTACACTGTTGGACTGAGGTTTACTCCGTTGGAATGACCAGGGAAGAGGCCTTTTACACTGTTTGATGAGGAAGATGACTTTTACTTAGTTGGTACAGGAAGAGGCCACACTGTTGGAATGACCAGGGAAGATGTGTTGGAATGACCAGGGAAGAGGACTTTTACACTGTGTGGACTTTTACTGACCAGGAAGAGGACTTTTTACCCGTTGGAATGACCAGGGAAGAGGCCTTTTACACTGTTGGACTGACCAGGGAAGATTACTTTTACACTGTGTTGGAATGACCAGGGAAGAGGAATTTTACACTGTGTTGGAATGACCAGGGAGGAAGTTGGAATGACCAGGAAGATAACTTTTACACTGCAAAGAGGACTTTTACACTGTTGGACTGACCAGGGAAGAGGACTTTTACTTTTACACTGTGTTGGAATGACCAGGGAAGAGGACTTTTACTCTGTTTGGAATGACCAGGAAGAGGCACTGTTTTTTACACTGTGTTGGGACACCAGGGAAGAGGACTTTATACTGTTGAATGACCAGGAAGAGGCCTTTTACACTGTGTGGACTGACCAGGAAGAGGACAGGTTACACTGGACTTTACTCCGTTGGAATGACCAGGTAAGAGGCCTTTTACACTGTTGGACTGACTATTACATTTACACTGTGTTGGAATGACAAGGGAAGAGGAATTTTACACTGTGTTGGAATGACCAGGGAAGAGCAATTTTACACCATTGGACTGACCAGGGAAGAGGACTTTTACTCCATTGGAATGACCAAGGAAGAGAACTTTTACACTGTTGGACTGACCAGGGAAGAGGACTTTTACACAGTTGGTATGACCAGGGAAGAGGCCTTTTATACTGTTGTACTGACCAGGGAAGAGGCCTTTTACACTGTTGGTATGACCAGGGAAGATTACTTTTACACTGTTGGACTGACCAGGGAAGAGGACTTTTACTCCGTTGGAATGACCAAGGAAGATGCCTTTTACACAGTTGGACTGACCAAGGAAGAGGACCTTTACACTGTTGGACTAACCAGGGAAGAGGACTTTTACTCTGTTGGAATGACCAGGGAAGATACCTTTTACACTGTTGCACTGCCCAAGGAAGAGGACTTTTACACTGTTGGACTGACCAGGGAAGAGGACTTTTACTATGTTTGGTATGACCAGGGAAGAGAACTTTTACACTGTTGGACTGATGAGGGAAGAGGACTTTTACTTAGTTGGAATAACCAGGGAAAATAACTTTTACACTGTTGGACTGACCAGGGAAGAGGACTTTTACACTGTTGCTATGACCAGGGAAGAGGCCTTTTACACTGTTGGACTGACCAGGGAAGAGGACTTTTACTCCTTTGGAATGACCAGCGAAGATAGCTGTTACACTGTTGGACTGACCAGGGAGGAGGACTTTTACTCTGTTGGTATGACCAGGGAAGAGGACTTTTACTCCTTTGTAATGATCAGGGAAGATAACTGTTACACTGTTGGACTGACCAGGGAAGAGGACTTTTACACTGTGTTGGAATGACCAGGGAAGAGGACTTTTACACTGTTGGACTGACCAGGGAATATTACTTTTACACTGTGTTGGAATGACCAGGGAAAATGAATTTTACACCATTGGACTGACCAGGGAAGAGGACTTTTACTCCGTTGGAATGACCAGGGAAGAGGCCTTTTACACTGTTGGACTGATGAGGGAAGATGACTTTTACTTAGTTGGTATGACCAGGGAAGAGGCCTTTTACACTGTTGTACTGACCAGGGAAGATTACTTTTACACTCTTGGTATGACCAGCGAAGAGGATTTTTACACTGTTGGACTGACCAGGGAAGAGGACTTTTACACTGTGTTGGACTGACCAGGGAAGAGGACTTTGACACTGTGTTGGACTGACCAGGGAAGAGGACTTTTACTCCGTTGGAATAACCAGGGAAGAGGACTTTTACACTGTTGGACTGACCAGGGAAGAGGACTTTTACACTGTTGCTATGACCAGGGAAGAGGCCTTTTACACTGTTGGACTGACCAGGGAAGATTACTTTTACACTGTTGGACTGACCAGGGAAGAGGACTTTTACTCCGTTGGAATGACCAGGAAAGATAACTTTTACACTGTTGGACTGACCAGGGAGGAGGACTTTTACACTGTTGGTATGACCAAGGAAGATGCCTTTTACACTGTTGGACTGACCAAGGAAGAGGACCTTTACACTGTTGGACTAACCAGGGAAGAGGACTTTTACTCTGTTGGAATGACCAGGAAAGATACCTTTTACACTGTTGGACTGCCCAAGGAAGAGGACTTTTACACTGTTGGACTGACCAGGGAAGAGGACTTTTACACTGTTGGACTGATGAGGGAAGAGGACTTTTACTTAGTTGGAATGACCAGGGAAGATAACCTTTACACCTTTGGAATGACCAGGGAAGAGGACTTTTACACAGTTGGTATGACCAGGGAAGAGGACTTTTACACGGTGTTGGAATGACCAGAGAAGAGGACTTTTAGTCCGTTGGAATAACCAGGGAAGAGAACTTTTACACTGTTGGACTGACCAGGGAAGAGGACTTTTACACTGTTGTTATGACCAGGGAAGAGGCCGTTTACACTGTTGGACTGACCAGGGAAGAGGACTTTTACACTGTGTTGGAATGACCAGGGAAGAGGACTTTTACTCTGTTTGAATGACCAGGGAAGAGGCCTTTTACACTGTGTTGGAATGACCAGGGAAGTGGACTTTTACTCCGTTGGAATGACCAGGGAAGAGGCCTTTTACAATGTTGGACTGACCAGGGAATATTACTTTTACACTGTGTTGGAATGACCAGGGAAGAGGAATTTTACACTGTGTTGGAATGACCAGGGAAGAGCAATTTTACACCATTGGACTGACCAGGGAAGAGGACTTTTACACTGTGTTGGAATGACCAGGGAAGAGGACTTTTACTCTGTTTGAATGACCAGGGAAGAGGCCTTTTACACTGTGTTGGAATGACCAGGGAAGTGGACTTTTACTCCGTTGGAATGACCAGGGAAGAGGCCTTTTACACTGTTGGACTGACCAGGGAATATTACATTTACATTGTGTTGGAATGACCAGGGAAGAGGAATTTTACACTGTGTTGGAATGACCAGGGAAGAGCAATTTTACACCATTGGACTGACCAGGGAAGAGGACTTTTACTCCGTTGGAATGACCAAGGAAGAGAACTTTTACACTGTTGGACTGACCAGGGAAGAGGACTTTTACACAGTTGGTATGACCAGGGAAGAGGCCTTTTATACTGTTGTACTGACCAGGGAAGAGGCCTTTTACACTGTTGGTATGACCAGGGAAGATTACTTTTACACTGTTGGACTGACCAGGGAAGAGGACTTTTACTCCGTTGGAATGACCAAGGAAGATGCCTTTTACACAGTTGGACTGACCAAGGAAGAGGACCTTTACACTGTTGGACTAACCAGGGAAGAGGACTTTTACTCTGTTGGAATGACCAGGAAGATACCTTTTACACTGTTGGACTGCCCAAGGAAGAGGACTTTTACACTGTTGGACTGACCAGGGAAGAGGACTTTTACTATGTTTGGTATGACCAGGGAAGAGAACTTTTACACTGTTGGACTGATGAGGGAAGAGGACTTTTACACTGTGTTGGAATGACCAGGGAAGAGGACTTTTACACTGTTGGACTGACCAGGAATATTACTTTTACACTGTGTTGGAATGACCAGGGAAAAGGAATTTTACACCATTGGACTGACCAGGGAAGAGGACTTTTACTCCGTTGGAATGACCAGGGAAAATAACTTTTACACTGTTGGACTGACCAGGGAAGAGGACTTTTACACTGTTGCTATGACCAGGAAGAGGCATTTTACACTGTTGGACTGACCAGGGAAGAGGACTTTTACTCCTTTGGAATTACCAGGGAAGATAACTGTTACACTGTTGGACTGACCAGGGAGGAGGACTTTTACACTGTTGGTATGACCAGGGAAGAGGACTTTTACTCCTTTGGAATGATCAGGGAAGATAACTGTTACACTGTTGGACTGACCAGGGGAGAGGACTTTTACACTGTGTTGGAATGACCAGGGAAGAGGACTTTTACACTGTTGGACTGACCAAGGAATATTACTTTTACACTGTGTTGGAATGACCAGGGAAGGGGAATTTTACACCATTGGACTGACCAGGGAAGAGGACTTTTACTCCGTTGGAATGACCAGGGAAGAGGACTTTTACACAGTTGGTATGACCAGGGAAGGGGCCTTTTACACTGTTGGACTGACCAGGGAAGAGGACTTTTACACTGTTGGACTGACCAGGGAAGAGGACTTTTACACTGTTGGAATGACCAGGGAAGAGGACTTTTACACTGTTGGACTGACCAGGGAAGAGGACTTTTACACCGTTGGACTGACCAGGGAAGAGGACTTTTACACTGTGTTGGAATGATCAGGGAAGAGGACTTTTACTCCGTTTGAATGACCAGGGAAGAGGACTTTTACACTGTGTTGGAATGACCAGGGAAGAGGACTTTTACACTGTTGGACTGACCTGGGAATATTACTTTTACACTGTGTTGGAATGACCAGGGAAGAGGACTTTTACTCCGTTGGAATGACCAGGGAAGAGGACTTTTACACAGTTGGTATGACCAGGGAAGGGGCCTTTTACACTGTTGGACTGACCAGGGAAGAGGACTTTTACACTGTTGGACTGACCAGGGAAGAGGACTTTTACACTGTTGGAATGACCAGGGAAGAAGACTTTTACACTGTTGGACTGACCAGGGAAGAGGACTTTTACACCGTTGGACTGACCAGGGAAGAGGACTTTTACACTGTGTTGGAATGACCAGGGAAGAGGACTTTTACTCCGTTTGAATGACCAGGGAAGAGGCCTTTTACACTGTGTTGGAATGACCAGGGAAGAGGACTTTTACACTGTTGGTATGACCAGGAAGAGGACTTTTACACCGTTGGACTGACCAGGGAAGAGGGCTTTTACACTGTTGGAATGATCAGGGAGGAGGACTTTTACACTGTTGGACTGACCAGGGAAGAGGACTTTTACACCGTTGGACTGACCAGGGAAGAGGACTTTTACACTGTGTTGGAATGACCAGGGAAGAGGAATTTTACACCATTGGACTGACCAGGGAAGAGGACATGTACTCCGTTGGAATGACCAGGGAAGAGGACTTTTACACAGTTGGTATGACCAGGGAAGAGGCCTTTTACACTGTTGTACCGACCAGGAAGAGGACTTTTACACTGTTGGTATGACCAGGGAAGAGGATTTTTACACTGTTGGACTGACCAGGGAAGAGGACTTTAACACTGTGTTGGGCTGACCAGGGAAGAGGACTTTTACACTGTGTTGGATTGACCAGGAAGAGGACTTTTACTCCGTTGGAATAACCAGGGAAGATGACTGTTACACTGTTGGTATGACCAGGGAAGAGGATGTTTACACTCTTGGACTGACCAGGGAAGAGGACGTTTACACTGTTGCTATGACCAGGGAAGAGGCCCTTTACACTGTTGGTATGACTAGGGAAGAGGCCGTTTACACTGTTGGACTGACCAGGGAAGAGGACTTTTACACTGTGTTGGAATGATCAGACAAGAGGACTTTTACTCCGTTGGAAATACCAGGGAAGAGAACTTTTACACTGTTGGACTGACCAGGGAAGAGGACTTTTACACTGTTGCTATGACCAGGGAAGAAGCCTTATACACTGTTGGACTGACCAGGGAAGAGGACTTTTACACTGTTGGAATGACCAGGGAAGAGGACTTTTACACCGTTGGACTGACCAGGGAAGAGGGCTTTTACACTGTTGGAATGATCAGGGAAGAGGACTTTTACACCGTTGGACTGACCAGGGAAGAGGACTTTTACACTGTGTTGGAATGACCAGGGAAGAGGACTTTACTCTGTTTGAATGACCAGGAAGAGGCCTTTTACACTGTGTTGGAATGACCAGGGAAGAGGACTTTTACTCCGTTGGATTGACCAGGGAAGAGGCCTTTTACACTGTGTTGGAATGACCAGGGAAGAGGATTTTACACCATTGGACTGACCAGGGAAGAGGACTTGTACTCTGTTGGAATGACCAGGGAAGAGGACTTTTACACAGTTGGTATGACCAGGGAAGAGGCGATTTACACTGTTGTACCGACCAGGGAAGAGGACTTTTACACTGTTGGTATGACCAGGGAAGAGGATTTTTACACTGTTGGACTGACCAGGGAAGAGGACTTTTACACTGTGTTGGACTGACCAGGGAAGAGGACTTTTACACTGTGTTGGACTGACCAGGGAAGAGGACTTTTACTCCGTTGGAATAACCAGGGAAAATAACTTTTACACTGTTGGACTGACCAGGGAAGAGGACTTTTACACTGTTGCTATGACCAGGGAAGAGGCCTTTTACACTGTTGGACTGACCAGGGAAGAGGACTTTTACTCCTTTGGAATGACCAGGGAAGATAACTGTTACACTGTTGGAATGACCAGGGAGGAGGACTTTTACACTGTTGGACTGACCAGGGAAGAGGACTTTTACTCCTTTGGAATGACCAGGGAAGATAACTGTTACACTGTTGGACTGACCAGGGAGGAGGACTTTTACACTGTTGGTTTGACCAGGGAAGAGGCCGTTTACACTGTTGGACTGACCAGGGAAGAGGACTTTTACACTGTGTTGGAATGACCAGGGAAGAGGACTTTTACACTGTTGGACTGACCAGGGAATATTACTTTTACACTGTGTTGGAATGACCAGGGAAGAGGAATTTTACACCATTGGACTGACCAGGGAAGATGACTTTTACTCTGTTGGAATGACCAGGGAAGAGGACTTTTACACTCTTGGACTGACCAGGGAAGAGGACGTTTACACTGTTGCTATGACCAGGGAAGAGGCCCTTTACACTGTTGGTATGACCAGGGAAGGGGCCTTTTACACTGTTGGACTGACCAGGGAAGAGGACTTTTACACTGTTGGACTGACCAGGGAAGAGGACTTTTACACTGTTGGAATGACCAGGGAAGAGGACTTTTACACTGTTGGACTGACCAGGGAAGAGGACTTTTACACCGTTGGACTGACCAGGGAAGAGGACTTTTACACTGTGTTGGAATGATCAGGGAAGAGGACTTTTACTCCGTTTGAATGACCAGGGAAGAGGACTTTTACACTGTGTTGGAATGACCAGGGAAGAGGACTTTTACACTGTTGGACTGACCTGGGAATATTACTTTTACACTGTGTTGGAATGACCAGGGAAGAGGACTTTTACTCCGTTGGAATGACCAGGGAAGAGGACTTTTACACAGTTGGTATGACCAGGAAGGGGCCTTTTACACTGTTGGACTGACCAGGGAAGAGGACTTTTACACTGTTGGACTGACCAGGGAAGAGGACTTTTACACCGTTGGACTGACCAGGGAAGAGGACTTTTACACTGTGTTGGAATGACCAGGGAAGAGGACTTTTACTCCGTTTGAATGACCAGGGAAGAGGCCTTTTACACTGTGTTGGAATGACCAGGGAAGAGGACTTTTACACTGTTGGTATGACCAGGGAAGAGGACTTTTACACCGTTGGACTGACCAGGGAAGAGGGCTTTTACACTGTTGGAATGATCAGGGAGGAGGACTTTTACACTGTTGGAATGACCAGGGAAGAGGACTTTTACACTGTTGGACTGACCAGGGAATATTACTTTTACACTGTGTTGGAATGACCAGGGAAAAGGAATTTTACACCATTGGACTGGCCAGGGAAGAGGACTTTTACTCCGTTGGAATGACCAGGGAAAATAACTTTTACACTGTTGGACTGACCAGGGAAGAGGACTTTTACACTGTTGCTATGACCAGGGAAGAGGCATTTTACACTGTTGGACTGACCAGGGAAGAGGACTTTTACTCCTTTGGAATTACCAGGGAAGATAACTGTTACACTGTTGGACTGACCAGGGAGGAGGACTTTTACACTGTTGGTATGACCAGGGAAGAGGACTTTTACTCCTTTGGAATGATCAGGGAAGATAACTGTTACACTGTTGGACTGACCAGGGGAGAGGACTTTTACACTGTGTTGGAATGACCAGGGAAGAGGACTTTTACACTGTTGGACTGACCAAGGAATATTACTTTTACACTGTGTTGGAATGACCAGGGAAGGGAATTTTACACCATTGGACTGACCAGGGAAGGGACTTTTACTCCGTTGGAATGACCAGGGAAGAGGACTTTTACACAGTTGGTATGACCAGGGAAGGGGCCTTTTACACTGTTGGACTGACCAGGGAAGAGGACTTTTACACTGTTGGACTGACCAGGAAGAGGACTTTTACACTGTTGGAATGACCAGGGAAGAGGACTTTTACACTGTTGGACTGACCAGGGAAGAAGACCAGGGAAGGGACTTTTACACTGTGTTGGAATGACCAGGGAAGAGGACTTTTACTCCGTTTGAATGACCAGGGAAGAGGACTTTTACACTGTGTTGGAATGACCAGGGAAGAGGACTTTTACACTGTTGGACTGACCTGGGAATATTACTTTTACACTGTGTTGGAATGACCAGGGAAGAGGACTTTTACTCCGTTGGAATGACCAGGGAAGAGGACTTTTACACTGTGTTGGAATGACCAGGGAAGAGGACTTTTACACTGTTGGTATGACCAGGGAAGAGGACTTTTACACCGTTGGACTGACCAGGGAAGAGGGCTTTTACACTGTTGGAATGATCAGGGAGGAGGACTTTTACACTGTTGGACTGACCAGGGAAGAGGACTTTTACACCGTTGGACTGACCAGGGAAGAGGACTTTTACACTGTGTTGGAATGACCAGGGAAGAGGAATTTTACACCATTGGACTGACCAGGGAAGAGGACATGTACTCCGTTGGAATGACCAGGGAAGAGGACTTTTACACAGTTGGTATGACCAGGGAAGAGGCCTTTTACACTGTTGTACCGACCAGGGAAGAGGACTTTTACACTGTTGGTATGACCAGGGAAGAGGATTTTTACACTGTTGGACTGACCAGGGAAGAGGACTTTAACACTGTGTTGGGCTGACCAGGGAAGAGGACTTTTACACTGTGTTGGATTGACCAGGGAAGAGGACTTTTACTCTGTTGGAATAACCAGGGAAGATGACTGTTACACTGTTGGTATGACCAGGGAAGAGGATGTTTACACTCTTGGACTGACCAGGGAAGAGGACGTTTACACTGTTGCTATGACCAGGGAAGAGGCCCTTTACACTGTTGGTATGACTAGGGAAGAGGCCGTTTACACTGTTGGACTGACCAGGGAAGAGGACTTTTACACTGTGTTGGAATGATCAGACAAGAGGACTTTTACTCCGTTGGAAATACCAGGGAAGAGAACTTTTACACTGTTGGACTGACCAGGGAAGAGGACTTTTACACTGTTGCTATGACCAGGGAAGAAGCCTTATACACTGTTGGACTGACCAGGGAAGAGGACTTTTACACTGTTGGAATGACCAGGGAAGAGGACTTTTACACCGTTGGACTGACCAGGGAAGAGGGCTTTTACACTGTTGGAATGATCAGGGAAGAGGACTTTTACACCGTTGGACTGACCAGGGAAGAGGACTTTTACACTGTGTTGGAATGACCAGGGAAGAGGACTTTTACTCTGTTTGAATGACCAGGAAGAGGCCTTTTACACTGTGTTGGAATGACCAGGGAAGAGGACTTTTACTCCGTTGGATTGACCAGGGAAGAGGCCTTTTACACTGTGTTGGAATGACCAGGGAAGAGGATTTTACACCATTGGACTGACCAGGGAAGAGGACTTGTACTCTGTTGGAATGACCAGGGAAGAGGACTTTTACACAGTTGGTATGACCAGGGAAGAGGCGATTTACACTGTTGTACCGACCAGGGAAGAGGACTTTTACACTGTTGGTATGACCAGGGAAGAGGATTTTTACACTGTTGGACTGACCAGGGAAGAGGACTTTTACACTGTGTTGGACTGACCAGGAAGAGGACTTTTACACTGTGTTGGACTGACCAGGAAGAGGACTTTTACTCCGTTGGAATAACCAGGGAAAATAACTTTTACACTGTTGGACTGACCAGGGAAGAGGACTTTTACACTGTTGCTATGACCAGGGAAGAGGCCTTTTACACTGTTGGACTGACCAGGAAGAGGACTTTTACTCCTTTGGAATGACCAGGGAAGATAACTGTTACACTGTTGGAATGACCAGGGAGGAGGACTTTTACACTGTTGGACTGACCAGGGAAGAGGACTTTTACTCCTTTGGAATGACCAGGGAAGATAACTGTTACACTGTTGGACTGACCAGGGAGGAGGACTTTTACACTGTTGGTTTGACCAGGGAAGAGGCCACACTGTTGGACTGACCAGGGAAGAGGACTTTTACACTGTGTTGGAATGACCAGGGAAGAGGACTTTTACACTGTTGGACTGACCAGGGAATATTACTTTTACACTGTGTTGGAATGACCAGGGAAGAGGAATTTTACACCATTGGACTGACCAGGGAAGATGACTTTTACTCTGTTGGAATGACCAGGGAAGAGGACTTTTACACTCTTGGACTGACCAGGGAAGAGGACGTTTACACTGTTGCTATGACCAGGGAAGAGGCCCTTTACACTGTTGGTATGACCAGGGAAGGGGCCTTTTACACTGTGTTGGACTGACCAGGGAAGAGGACTTTTACACTGTTGGACTGACCAGGGAAGAGGACTTTTACACTGTTGGAATGACCAGGGAAGAGGACTTTTACACTGTTGGACTGACCAGGGAAGAGGACTTTTACACCGTTGGACTGACCAGGGAAGAGGACTTTTACACTGTGTTGGAATGATCAGGGAAGAGGACTTTTACTCCGTTTGAATGACCAGGGAAGAGGACTTTTACACTGTGTTGGAATGACCAGGGAAGAGGACTTTTACACTGTTGGACTGACCTGGGAATATTACTTTTACACTGTGTTGGAATGACCAGGGAAGAGGACTTTTACTCCGTTGGAATGACCAGGGAAGAGGACTTTTACACAGTTGGTATGACCAGGAAGGGGCCTTTTACACTGTTGGACTGACCAGGGAAGAGGACTTTTACACTGTTGGACTGACCAGGGAAGAGGACTTTTACACCGTTGGACTGACCAGGGAAGAGGACTTTTACACTGTGTTGGAATGACCAGGGAAGAGGACTTTTACTCCGTTTGAATGACCAGGGAAGAGGCCTTTTACACTGTGTTGGAATGACCAGGGAAGAGGACTTTTACACTGTTGGTATGACCAGGGAAGAGGACTTTTACACCGTTGGACTGACCAGGGAAGAGGGCTTTTACACTGTTGGAATGATCAGGGAGGAGGACTTTTACACTGTTGGACTGACCAGGGAAGAGGACTTTTACACCGTTGGACTGACCAGGGAAGAGGACTTTTACACTGTGTTGGAATGACCAGGGAAGAGGAATTTTACACCATTGGACTGACCAGGGAAGAGGACATGTACTCCGTTGGAATGACCAGGGAAGAGGACTTTTACACAGTTGGTATGACCAGGAAGAGGCCTTTTACACTGTTGTACCGACCAGGGAAGAGGACTTTTACACTGTTGGTATGACCAGGGAAGAGGATTTTTACACTGTTGGACTGACCAGGGAAGAGGACTTTAACACTGTGTTGGGCTGACCAGGGAAGAGGACTTTTACACTGTGTTGGATTGACCAGGGAAGAGGACTTTTACTCCGTTGGAATAACCAGGGAAGATGACTGTTACACTGTTGGTATGACCAGGGAAGAGGATGTTTACACTCTTGGACTGACCAGGGAAGAGGACGTTTACACTGTTGCTATGACCAGGGAAGAGGCCCTTTACACTGTTGGTATGACTAGGGAAGAGGCTGTTTACACTGTTGGACTGACCAGGGAAGAGGACTTTTACACTGTGTTGGAATGACCAGGGAAGAGGACTTTTACACTGTTGGAAATACCAGGGAAGAGAACTTTTACACTGTTGGACTGACCAGGGAAGAGGACTTTTACACTGTTGCTATGACCAGGGAAGAAGCCTTTTACACTGTTGGACTGACCAGGGAAGAGGACTTTTACACTGTTGGAATGACCACGGAAGAGGACCTTTACACCGTTAGACTGACCAGGGAAGAGGGCTTTTACACTGTTGGAATGATCAGGGAAGAGGACTTTTACACCGTTGGACTGACCAGGGAAGAGGACTTTTACACTGTGTTGGAATGACCAGGGAAGAGGACTTTTACTCCGTTGGATTGACCAGGGAAGAGGCCTTTTACACTGTGTTGGAATGACCAGGGAAGAGGATTTTACACCATTGGACTGACCAGGGAAGAGGACTTGTACTCCGTTGGAATGACCAGGGAAGAGGACTTTTACACAGTTGGTATGACCAGGGAAGAGGCCATTTACACTGTTGTACCGACCAGGGAAGAGGACTTTTACACTGTTGGTATGACCAGGGAAGAGGATTTTTACACTGTTGGACTGACCAGGGAAGAGGACTTTTACACTGTGTTGGACTGACCAGGGAAGAGGACTTTTACACTGTGTTGGACTGACCAGGGAAGAGGACTTTTACTCCGTTGGAATAACCAGGGAAAATAACTTTTACACTGTTGGACTGACCAGGGAAGAGGACTTTTACACTGTTGCTATGACCAGGAAGAGGCCTTTTACACTGTTGGACTGACCAGGGAAGTGGACTTTTACTCCTTTGGAATGACCAGGGAAGATAACTGTTACACTGTTGGAATGACCAGGGAGGAGGACTTTTACACTGTTGGTTTGACCAGGGAAGAGGCCGTTTACACTGTTGGACTGACCAGGGAAGAGGACTTTTACACTGTGTTGGAATGACCAGGGAAGAGGACTTTTACACTGTTGGACTGACCAGGGAATATTACTTTTACACTGTGTTGGAATGACCAGGGAAGAGGAATTTTACACCATTGGACTGACCAGGGAAGAGGACTTTTACTCTGTTGGAATGACCAGGGAAGAGGACTTTTACACTGTTGGACTGACCAGGGAAGAGGACTTTTACTCTGTTTGAATGACCAGGAAGAGGCCTTTTACACTGTGTTGGAATGACCAGGGAAGAGGACTTTTACACTGTTGGACTGACCAGGGAAGAGGACTTTTACACTGTGTTGGACTGACCAGGGAAGAGGACTTTTACTCCGTTGGAATAACCAGGGAAAATAACTTTTACACTGTTGGACTGACCAGGGAAGAGGCCATTTACACTGTTGTACCGACCAGGGAAGAGGACTTTTACACTGTTGGTATGACCAGGGAAGAGGATTTTTACACTGTTGGACTGACCAGGGAAGAGGACTTTTACACTGTGTTGGACTGACCAGGGAAGAGGACTTTTACACTGTGTTGGACTGACCAGGGAAGAGGACTTTTACTCCGTTGGAATAACCAGGGAAAATAACTTTTACACTGTTGGACTGACCAGGGAAGAGGACTTTTACACTGTTGCTATGACCAGGTAAGAGGCCTTTTACACTGTTGGACTGACCAGGGAAGTGGACTTTTACTCCTTTGGAATGACCAGGGAAGATAACTGTTACACTGTTGGAATGACCAGGGAGGAGGACTTTTACACTGTTGGTTTGACCAGGGAAGAGGCCGTTTACACTGTTGGACTGACCAGGGAAGAGGACTTTTACACTGTGTTGGAATGACCAGGGAAGAGGACTTTTACACTGTTGGACTGACCAGGGAATATTACTTTTACACTGTGTTGGAATGACCAGGGAAGAGGAATTTTACACCATTGGACTGACCAGGGAAGAGGACTTTTACTCCGTTGGAATGACCAGGGAAGAGGACTTTTACACTGTGTTGGAATGACCAGGGAAGAGCAATTTTACACCATTGGACTGACCAGGGAAGAGGACTTTTACTCCGTTGGAATGACCAAGGAAGAGAACTTTTACACTGTTGGACTGACCAGGGAAGAGGACTTTTATACTGTTGTACTGACCAGGGAAGAGGCCTTTTACACTGTTGGTATGACCAGGGAAGATTACTTTTACACTGTTGGACTGACCAGGGAAGAGGACTTTTACTCCGTTGGAATGACCAAGGAAGATGCCTTTTACACAGTTGGACTGACCAAGGAAGAGGACCTTTACACTGTTGGACTAACCAGGGAAGAGGACTTTTACTCTGTTGGAATGACCAGGGAAGATACCTTTTACACTGTTGGACTGCCCAAGGAAGAGG
Organism: Oncorhynchus keta; assembly: GCF_023373465.1. Classification (NCBI taxonomy): domain Eukaryota; kingdom Metazoa; phylum Chordata; class Actinopteri; order Salmoniformes; family Salmonidae; genus Oncorhynchus; species Oncorhynchus keta. The sequence continues at coordinate 75,189,956 of NC_068434.1, read as the reverse complement.
ACTTTTACACTGTTGGACTGACCAGGGAAGAGGACTTTTACTATGTTTGGTATGACCAGGGAAGAGAACTTTTACACTGTTGGACTGATGAGGGAAGAGGACTTTTACACTGTGTTGGAATGACCAGGGAAGAGGACTTTTACACTGTTGGACTGACCAGGGAATATTACTTTTACACTGTGTTGGAATGACCAGGGAAAAGGAATTTTACACCATTGGACTGACCAGGGAAGAGGACTTTTACTCCGTTGGAATGACCAGGGAAAATAACTTTTACACTGTTGGACTGACCAGGGAAGAGGACTTTTACACTGTTGCTATGACCAGGGAAGAGGCATTTTACACTGTTGGACTGACCAGGGAAGAGGACTTTTACTCCTTTGGAATTACCAGGGAAGATAACTGTTACACTGTTGGACTGACCAGGGAGGAGGACTTTTACACTGTTGGTATGACCAGGGAAGAGGACTTTTACTCCTTTGGAATGATCAGGGAAGATAACTGTTACACTGTTGGACTGACCAGGGGAGAGGACTTTTACACTGTGTTGGAATGACCAGGGAAGAGGACTTTTACACTGTTGGACTGACCAAGGAATATTACTTTTACACTGTGTTGGAATGACTAGGGAAGGGGAATTTTACACCATTGGACTGACCAGGGAAGAGGACTTTTACTCCGTTGGAATGACCAGGGAAGAGGACTTTTACACAGTTGGTATGACCAGGGAAGGGGCCTTTTACACTGTTGGACTGACCAGGGAAGAGGACTTTTACACTGTTGGACTGACCAGGGAAGAGGACTTTTACACTGTTGGAATGACCAGGGAAGAGGACTTTTACACTGTTGGACTGACCAGGGAAGAGGACTTTTACACCGTTGGACTGACCAGGGAAGAGGACTTTTACACTGTGTTGGAATGATCAGGGAAGAGGACTTTTACTCCGTTTGAATGACCAGGGAAGAGGACTTTTACACTGTGTTGGAATGACCAGGGAAGAGGACTTTTACACTGTTGGACTGACCTGGGAATATTACTTTTACACTGTGTTGGAATGACCAGGGAAGAGGACTTTTACTCCGTTGGAATGACCAGGGAAGAGGACTTTTACACAGTTGGTATGACCAGGGAAGGGGCCTTTTACACTGTTGGACTGACCAGGGAAGAGGACTTTTACACTGTTGTACTGACCAGGGAAGAGGACTTTTACACTGTTGGAATGACCAGGGAAGAAGACTTTTACACTGTTGGACTGACCAGGGAAGAGGACTTTTACACCGTTGGACTGACCAGGGAAGAGGACTTTTACACTGTGTTGGAATGACCAGGGAAGAGGACTTTTACTCCGTTTGAATGACCAGGGAAGAGGCCTTTTACACTGTGTTGGAATGACCAGGGAAGAGGACTTTTACACTGTTGGTATGACCAGGGAAGAGGACTTTTACACCGTTGGACTGACCAGGGAAGAGGGCTTTTACACTGTTGGAATGATCAGGGAGGAGGACTTTTACACTGTTGGACTGACCAGGGAAGAGGACTTTTACACCGTTGGACTGACCAGGGAAGAGGACTTTTACACTGTGTTGGAATGACCAGGGAAGAGGAATTTTACACCATTGGACTGACCAGGGAAGAGGACATGTACTCCGTTGGAATGACCAGGGAAGAGGACTTTTACACAGTTGGTATGACCAGGGAAGAGGCCTTTTACACTGTTGTACCGACCAGGGAAGAGGACTTTTACACTGTTGGTATGACCAGGGAAGAGGATTTTTACACTGTTGGACTGACCAGGGAAGAGGACTTTAACACTGTGTTGGGCTGACCAGGAAGAGGACTTTTACACTGTGTTGGATTGACCAGGGAAGAGGACTTTTACTCCGTTGGAATAACCAGGGAAGATGACTGTTACACTGTTGGTATGACCAGGGAAGAGGATGTTTACACTCTTGGACTGACCAGGGAAGAGGATGTTTACACTGTTGCTATGACCAGGGAAGAGGCCCTTTACACTGTTGGTATGACTAGGGAAGAGGCCGTTTACACTGTTGGACTGACCAGGGAAGAGGACTTTTACACTGTGTTGGAATGATCAGACAAGAGGACTTTTACTCCGTTGGAAATACCAGGGAAGAGAACTTTTACACTGTTGGACTGACCAGGGAAGAGGACTTTTACACTGTTGCTATGACCAGGGAAGAAGCCTTATACACTGTTGGACTGACCAGGGAAGAGGACTTTTACACTGTTGGAATGACCAGGGAAGAGGACTTTTACACCGTTGGACTGACCAGGGAAGAGGGCTTTTACACTGTTGGAATGATCAGGGAAGAGGACTTTTACACCGTTGGACTGACCAGGGAAGAGGACTTTTACACTGTGTTGGAATGACCAGGGAAGAGGACTTTTACTCTGTTTGAATGACCAGGAAGAGGCCTTTTACACTGTGTTGGAATGACCAGGGAAGGGACTTTTACTCCGTTGGATTGACCAGGGAAGAGGCCTTTTACACTGTGTTGGAATGACCAGGGAAGAGGATTTTACACCATTGGACTGACCAGGGAAGAGGACTTGTACTCTGTTGGAATGACCAGGGAAGAGGACTTTTACACAGTTGGTATGACCAGGGAAGAGGCGATTTACACTGTTGTACCGACCAGGGAAGAGGACTTTTACACTGTTGGTATGACCAGGGAAGAGGATTTTTACACTGTTGGACTGACCAGGGAAGAGGACTTTTACACTGTGTTGGACTGACCAGGGAAGAGGACTTTTACACTGTGTTGGACTGACCAGGGAAGAGGACTTTTACTCCTTTGGAATAACCAGGGAAAATAACTTTTACACTGTTGGACTGACCAGGGAAGAGGACTTTTACACTGTTGCTATGACCAGGGAAGAGGCCTTTTACACTGTTGGACTGACCAGGGAAGAGGACTTTTACTCCTTTGGAATGACCAGGGAAGATAACTGTTACACTGTTGGAATGACCAGGGAGGAGGACTTTTACACTGTTGGACTGACCAGGGAAGAGGACTTTTACTCCTTTGGAATGACCAGGGAAGATAACTGTTACACTGTTGGACTGACCAGGGAGGAGGACTTTTACACTGTTGGTTTGACCAGGGAAGAGGCCGTTTACACTGTTGGACTGACCAGGGAAGAGGACTTTTACACTGTGTTGGAATGACCAGGGAAGAGGACTTTTACACTGTTGGACTGACCAGGGAATATTACTTTTACACTGTGTTGGAATGACCAGGGAAGAGGAATTTTACACCATTGGACTGACCAGGGAAGATGACTTTTACTCCGTTGGAATGACCAGGGAAGAGGACTTTTACACTCTTGGACTGACCAGGGAAGAGGACGTTTACACTGTTGCTATGACCAGGAAGAGGCCCTTTACACTGTTGGTATGACCAGGAAGGGGCCTTTTACACTGTTGGACTGACCAGGGAAGAGGACTTTTACACTGTTGGACTGACCAGGGAAGAGGACTTTTACACTGTTGGAATGACCAGGGAAGAGGACTTTTACACTGTTGGACTGACCAGGAAGAGGACTTTTACACCGTTGGACTGACCAGGGAAGAGGACTTTTACACTGTGTTGGAATGATCAGGGAAGAGGACTTTTACTCCGTTTGAATGACCAGGGAAGAGGACTTTTACACTGTGTTGGAATGACCAGGGAAGAGGACTTTTACACTGTTGGACTGACCTGGGAATATTACTTTTACACTGTGTTGGAATGACCAGGGAAGAGGACTTTTACTCCGTTGGAATGACCAGGGAAGAGGACTTTTACACAGTTGGTATGACCAGGGAAGGGGCCTTTTACACTGTTGGACTGACCAGGGAAGAGGACTTTTACACTGTTGGACTGACCAGGGAAGAGGACTTTTACACCGTTGGACTGACCAGGGAAGAGGACTTTTACACTGTGTTGGAATGACCAGGGAAGAGGACTTTTACTCCGTTTGAATGACCAGGGAAGAGGCCTTTTACACTGTGTTGGAATGACCAGGGAAGAGGACTTTTACACTGTTGGTATGACCAGGGAAGAGGACTTTTACACCGTTGGACTGACCAGGGAAGAGGGCTTTTACACTGTTGGAATGATCAGGGAGGAGGACTTTTACACTGTTGGACTGACCAGGGAAGAGGACTTTTACACTGTGTTGGAATGATCAGGGAAGAGGACTTTTACTCCGTTTGAATGACCAGGGAAGAGGACTTTTACACTGTGTTGGAATGACCAGGGAAGAGGACTTTTACACTGTTGGACTGACCTGGGAATATTACTTTTACACTGTGTTGGAATGACCAGGGAAGAGGACTTTTACTGTTGGAATGACCAGGAAGAGGACTTTTACACAGTTGGTATGACCAGGGAAGGGGCCTTTTACACTGTTGGACTGACCAGGGAAGAGGACTTTTACACTGTTGGACTGACCAGGGAAGAGGACTTTTACACTGTTGGACTGACCAGGGAAGAGGACTTTTACACTGTGTTGGAATGACCAGGGAAGAGGACTTTTACTCCGTTTGAATGACCAGGGAAGAGGCCTTTTACACTGTGTTGGAATGACCAGGGAAGAGGACTTCTACACTGTTGGTATGACCAGGGAAGAGGACTTTTACACCGTTGGACTGACCAGGGAAGAGGGCTTTTACACTGTTGGAATGATCAGGAGGAGGACTTTTACACTGTTGGACTGACCAGGAAGAGGACTTTTACACCGTTGGACTGACCAGGGAAGAGGACTTTTACACTGTGTTGGAATGACCAGGGAAGAGGAATTTTACACCATTGGACTGACCAGGGAAGAGGACATGTACTCCGTTGGAATGACCAGGGAAGAGGACTTTTACACAGTTGGTATGACCAGGGAAGAGGCCTTTTACACTGTTGTACCGACCAGGGAAGAGGACTTTTACACTGTTGGTATGACCAGGGAAGAGGATTTTTACACTGTTGGACTGACCAGGGAAGAGGACTTTAACACTGTGTTGGGCTGACCAGGGAAGAGGACTTTTACACTGTGTTGGATTGACCAGGGAAGAGGACTTTTACTCCGTTGGAATAACCAGGGAAGATGACTGTTACACTGTTGGTATGACCAGGGAAGAGGATGTTTACACTCTTGGACTGACCAGGGAAGAGGACGTTTACACTGTTGCTATGACCAGGGAAGAGGCCCTTTACACTGTTGGTATGACTAGGGAAGAGGCCGTTTACACTGTTGGACTGACCAGGGAAGAGGACTTTTACACTGTGTTGGAATGATCAGACAAGAGGACTTTTACTCCGTTGGAAATACCAGGGAAGAGAACTTTTACACTGTTGGACTGACCAGGGAAGAGGACTTTTACACTGTTGCTATGACCAGGGAAGAAGCCTTTTACACTGTTGGACTGACCAGGGAAGAGGACTTTTACACTGTTGGAATGACCACGGAAGAGGACTTTTACACCGTTAGACTGACCAGGGAAGAGGGCTTTTACACTGTTGGAATGATCAGGGAAGAGGACTTTTACACCGTTGGACTGACCAGGGAAGAGGACTTTTACACTGTGTTGGAATGACCAGGGAAGAGGACTTTTACTCTGTTTGAATGACCAGGGAAGAGGCCTTTTACACTGTGTTGGAATGACCAGGGAAGAGGACTTTTACTTCGTTGGATTGACCAGGGAAGAGGCCTTTTACACTGTGTTGGAATGACCAGGGAAGAGGATTTTACACCATTGGACTGACCAGGGAAGAGGACTTGTACTCCGTTGGAATGACCAGGGAAGAGGACTTTTACACAGTTGGTATGACCAGGGAAGAGGCCATTTACACTGTTGTACCGACCAGGGAAGAGGACTTTTACACTGTTGGTATGACCAGGGAAGAGGATTTTTACACTGTTGGACTGACCAGGGAAGAGGACTTTTACACTGTGTTGGACTGACCAGGGAAGAGGACTTTTACACTGTGTTGGACTGACCAGGAAGAGGACTTTTACTCCGTTGGAATAACCAGGGAAATAACTTTTACACTGTTGGACTGACCAGGGAAGAGGACTTTTACACTGTTGCTATGACCAGGGAAGAGGCCTTTTACACTGTTGGACTGACCAGGGAAGTGGACTTTTACTCCTTTGGAATGACCAGGAAGATAACTGTTACACTGTTGGAATGACCAGGGAGGAGGACTTTTACACTGTTGGTTTGACCAGGGAAGAGGCCGTTTACACTGTTGGACTGACCAGGGAAGAGGACTTTTACACTGTGTTGGAATGACCAGGGAAGAGGACTTTTACACTGTTGGACTGACCAGGGAATATTACTTTTACACTGTGTTGGAATGACCAGGGAAGAGGAATTTTACACCATTGGACTGACCAGGGAAGAGGACTTTTACTCTGTTGGAATGACCAGGGAAGAGGACTTTTACACTGTTGGACTGACCAGGGAAGAGGACTTTTACTCTGTTTGAATGACCAGGAAGAGGCCTTTTACACTGTGTTGGAATGACCAGGGAAGAGGACTTTTACACTGTTGGACTGACCAGGGAAGAGGACTTTTACACTGTGTTGGACTGACCAGGGAAGAGGACTTTTACTCCGTTGGAATAACCAGGGAAAATAACTTTTACACTGTTGGACTGACCAGGGAAGAGGCCATTTACACTGTTGTACCGACCAGGGAAGAGGACTTTTACACTGTTGGTATGACCAGGGAAGAGGATTTTTACACTGTTGGACTGACCAGGGAAGAGGACTTTTACACTGTGTTGGACTGACCAGGGAAGAGGACTTTTACACTGTGTTGGACTGACCAGGGAAGAGGACTTTTACTCCGTTGGAATAACCAGGGAAAATAACTTTTACACTGTTGGACTGACCAGGGAAGAGGACTTTTACACTGTTGCTATGACCAGGGAAGAGGCCTTTTACACTGTTGGACTGACCAGGGAAGTGGACTTTTACTCCTTTGGAATGACCAGGGAAGATAACTGTTACACTGTTGGAATGACCAGGGAGGAGGACTTTTACACTGTTGGTTTGACCAGGGAAGAGGCCGTTTACACTGTTGGACTGACCAGGGAAGAGGACTTTTACACTGTGTTGGAATGACCAGGGAAGAGGACTTTTACACTGTTGGACTGACCAGGGAATATTACTTTTACACTGTGTTGGAATGACCAGGGAAGAGGAATTTTACACCATTGGACTGACCAGGGAAGAGGACTTTTACTCCGTTGGAATGACCAGGGAAGAGGACTTTTACACTGTTGGACTGACCAGGGAAGAGGACTTTTACTCTGTTTGAATGACCAGGGAAGAGGCCTTTTACACTGTGTTGGAATGACCAGGGAAGAGGACTTTTACACTGTTGGACTGACCAGGAAGAGGACTTTTACACTGTGTTGGACTGACCAGGAAGAGGACTTTTACTCCGTTGGAATAACCAGGGAAAATAACTTTTACACTGTTGGACTGACCAGGGAAGAGGACTTTTACACTGTTGCTATGACCAGGAAGAGGCCTTTTACACTGTTGGACTGACCAGGGAAGAGGACTTTTACTCCTTTGGAATGACCAGGGAAGATAACTGTTACACTGTTGGAATGACCAGGGAGGAGGACTTTTACACTGTTGGTTTGACCAGGAAGAGGCCATTTACACTGTTGGACTGACCAGGAAGAGGACTTTTACACTGTGTTGGAATGACCAGGGAAGAGGACTTTTACACTGTTGGACTGACCAGGGAATATTACTTTTACACTGTTTTGGAATGACCAGGGAAGAGGAATTTTACACCATTGGACTGACCAGGGAAGAGGACTTTTACTCCGTTGGAATGACCAGGGAAGAGGACTTTTACACTGTTGGACTGACCAGGGAATATTACTTTTACACTGTGTTGGAATGACCAGGGAAGAGGAATTTTACACCATTGGACTGACCAGGGAAGAGGACTTGTACTCCGTTGGAATGACCAGGGAAGAGGACTTTTACACAGTTGGTATGACCAGGGCAGAGGCCTTTACACTGTTGTACCGACCAGGAAGAGGACTTTTACACTGTTGGTATGACCAGGGAAGAGGTTTTTACACTGTTGGACTGACCAGGGAAGAGGACGTTTACACTGTTGGTATGACCAGGGAAGAGGCCTTTTACACTGTTGTACCGACCAGGGAAGAGGACTTTTACACTGTTGGTATGACCAGGGAAGAGGATTTTTACACTGTTGGACTGACCAGGGAAGAGGACTTTAACACTGTGTTGGGCTGACCAGGGAAGAGGCCTTTTACACTGTGTTGGATTGACCAGGGAAGAGGACTTTTACACCGTTGGAATAACCAGGGAAGATGACTTTTACACTGTTGGTATGACCAGGGAAGAGGATTTTTACACTGTTGGACTGACCAGGGAAGAGGACTTTTACACTCTTGGACTGACCAGGGAAGATGACGTTTACACTGTTGCTATGACCAGGGAAGAGGCCCTTTACACTGTTGGTATGACCAAGGAAGGGGCCTTTTACACTGTTGGACTGACCAGGGAAGAGGACTTTTACACTGTTGGACTGACCAGGGAAGAGGACTTTTACACTGTTGCTATGACCAGGGAAGAGGCCTTTTACACTGTTGGACTGACCAGGGAAGTGGACTTTTACTCCTTTGGAATGACCAGGGAAGATAACTGTTACACTGTTGGAATGACCAGGGAGGAGGACTTTTACACTGTTGGTTTGACCAGGGAAGAGGCCGTTTACACTGTTGGACTGACCAGGGAAGAGGACTTTTACACTGTGTTGGAATGACCAGGGAAGAGGACTTTTACACTGTTGGACTGACCAGGAATATTACTTTTACACTGTGTTGGAATGACCAGGGAAGAGGAATTTTACACCATTGGACTGACCAGGGAAGAGGACTTTTACTCTGTTGGAATGACCAGGGAAGAGGACTTTTACACTGTTGGACTGACCAGGGAAGAGGACTTTTACTCTGTTTGAATGACCAGGGAAGAGGCCTTTTACACTGTGTTGGAATGACCAGGGAAGAGGACTTTTACACTGTTGGACTGACCAGGGAAGAGGACTTTTACACTGTGTTGGACTGACCAGGGAAGAGGACTTTTACTCCGTTGGAATAACCAGGGAAAATAACTTTTACACTGTTGGACTGACCAGGGAAGAGGCCATTTACACTGTTGTACCGACCAGGGAAGAGGACTTTTACACTGTTGGTATGACCAGGGAAGAGGATTTTTACACTGTTGGACTGACCAGGGAAGAGGACTTTTACACTGTGTTGGACTGACCAGGGAAGAGGACTTTTACACTGTGTTGGACTGACCAGGAAGAGGACTTTTACTCCGTTGGAATAACCAGGAAAATAACTTTTACACTGTTGGACTGACCAGGAAGAGGACTTTTACACTGTTGCTATGACCAGGGAAGAGGCCTTTTACACTGTTGGACTGACCAGGAAGTGGACTTTTACTCCTTTGGAATGACCAGGGAAGATAACTGTTACACTGTTGGAATGACCAGGGAGGAGGACTTTTACACTGTTGGTTTGACCAGGGAAGAGGCCGTTTACACTGTTGGACTGACCAGGGAAGAGGACTTTTACACTGTGTTGGAATGACCAGGGAAGAGGACTTTTACACTGTTGGACTGACCAGGGAATATTACTTTTACACTGTGTTGGAATGACCAGGGAAGAGGAATTTTACACCATTGGACTGACCAGGAAGAGGACTTTTACTCCGTTGGAATGACCAGGGAAGAGGACTTTTACACTGTTGGACTGACCAGGGAAGAGGACTTTTACTCTGTTTGAATGACCAGGGAAGAGGCCTTTTACACTGTGTTGGAATGACCAGGGAAGAGGACTTTTACACTGTTGGACTGACCAGGGAAGAGGACTTTTACACTGTGTTGGACTGACCAGGGAAGAGGACTTTTACTCCGTTGGAATAACCAGGGAAAATAACTTTTACACTGTTGGACTGACCAGGGAAGAGGACTTTTACACTGTTGCTATGACCAGGGAAGAGGCCTTTTACACTGTTGGACTGACCAGGGAAGAGGACTTTTACTCCTTTGGAATGACCAGGGAAGATAACTGTTACACTGTTGGAATGACCAGGGAGGAGGACTTTTACACTGTTGGTTTGACCAGGGAAGAGGCCATTTACACTGTTGGACTGACCAGGGAAGAGGACTTTTACACTGTGTTGGAATGACCAGGGAAGAGGACTTTTACACTGTTGGACTGACCAGGGAATATTACTTTTACACTGTTTTGGAATGACCAGGGAAGAGGAATTTTACACCATTGGACTGACCAGGGAAGAGGACTTTTACTCCGTTGGAATGACCAGGGAAGAGGACTTTTACACTGTTGGACTGACCAGGAATATTACTTTTACACTGTGTTGGAATGACCAGGGAAGAGGAATTTTACACCATTGGACTGACCAGGGAAGAGGACTTGTACTCCGTTGGAATGACCAGGAAGAGGACTTTTACACAGTTGGTATGACCAGGGCAGAGGCCTTTTACACTGTTGTACCGACCAGGGAAGAGGACTTTTACACTGTTGGTATGACCAGGGAAGAGGTTTTTTACACTGTTGGACTGACCAGGGAAGAGGACGTTTACACTGTTGGTATGACCAGGGAAGAGGCCTTTTACACTGTTGTACCGACCAGGGAAGAGGACTTTTACACTGTTGGTATGACCAGGGAAGAGGATTTTTACACTGTTGGACTGACCAGGAAGAGGACTTTAACACTGTGTTGGGCTGACCAGGAAGAGGCCTTTTACACTGTGTTGGATTGACCAGGGAAGAGGACTTTTACACCGTTGGAATAACCAGGAAGATGACTTTTACACTGTTGGTATGACCAGGGAAGAGGATTTTTACACTGTTGGACTGACCAGGGAAGAGGACTTTTACACTCTTGGACTGACCAGGGAAGATGACGTTTACACTGTTGCTATGACCAGGGAAGAGGCCCTTTACACTGTTGGTATGACCAAGGAAGGGGCCTTTTACACTGTTGGACTGACCAGGGAAGAGGACTTTTACACTGTTGGACTGACCAGGGAAGAGGACTTTTACACTGTTGGAATGACCAGGGAAGAGGACTTTTACACTGTTGGACTGACCAGGGAAGAGGACTTTTACACCGTTGGACTGACCAGGGAAGAGGACTTTTACACTGTGTTGGAATGACCAGGGAAGAGGAATTTTACACCATTGGACTGACCAGGGAAGAGGACATGTACTCCGTTGGAATGACCAGGGAAGAGGACTTTTACACAGTTGGTATGACCAGGGAAGAGGCCTTTTACACTGTTGTACCGACCAGGGAAGAGGACTTTTACACTGTTGGTATGACCAGGGAAGAGGATTTTTACACTGTTGGACTGACCAGGAAGAGGACTTTAACACTGTGTTGGGCTGACCAGGGAAGAGGACTTTTACACTGTGTTGGATTGACCAGGGAAGAGGACTTTTACTCCGTTGGAATAACCAGGGAAGATGACTGTTACACTGTTGGTATGACCAGGGAAGAGGATGTTTACACTCTTGGACTGACCAGGGAAGAGGACGTTTACACTGTTGCTATGACCAGGGAACAGGCCCTTTACACTGTTGGTATGACTAGGGAAGAGGCCGTTTACACTGTTGGACTGACCAGGGAAGAGGACTTTTACACTGTGTTGGAATGATCAGACAAGAGGACTTTTACTCCGTTGGAAATACCAGGGAAGAGAACTTTTACACTGTTGGACTGACCAGGGAAGAGGACTTTTACACTGTTGCTATGACCAGGGAAGAAGCCTTTTACACTGTTGGACTGACCAGGGAAGAGGACTTTTACACTGTTGGAATGACCACGGAAGAGGACTTTTACACCGTTAGACTGACCAGGGAAGAGGGCTTTTACACTGTTGGAATGATCAGGGAAGAGGACTTTTACACCGTTGGACTGACCAGGGAAGAGGACTTTTACACTGTGTTGGAATGACCAGGGAAGAGGACTTTTACTCTGTTTGAATGACCAGGGAAGAGGCCTTTTACACTGTGTTGGAATGACCAGGGAAGAGGACTTTTACTTCGTTGGATTGACCAGGGAAGAGGCCTTTTACACTGTGTTGGAATGACCAGGGAAGAGGATTTTACACCATTGGACTGACCAGGGAAGAGGACTTGTACTCCGTTGGAATGACCAGGGAAGAGGACTTTTACACAGTTGGTATGACCAGGGAAGAGGCCATTTACACTGTTGTACCGACCAGGGAAGAGGACTTTTACACTGTTGGTATGACCAGGGAAGAGGCCTTTTACACTGTTGGAATGACCAGGGAGGAGGACTTTTACACTGTTGGTTTGACCAGGGAAGAGGCCGTTTACACTGTTGGACTGACCAGGGAAGAGGACTTTTACACTGTGTTGGAATGACCAGGGAAGAGGACTTTTACACTGTTGGACTGACCAGGGAATATTACTTTTACACTGTGTTGGAATGACCAGGGAAGAGGAATTTTACACCATTGGACTGACCAGGGAAGAGGACTTTTACTCTGTTGGAATGACCAGGGAAGAGGACTTTTACACTGTTGGACTGACCAGGGAAGAGGACTTTTACTCTGTTTGAATGACCAGGGAAGAGGCCTTTTACACTGTGTTGGAATGACCAGGGAAGAGGACTTTTACACTGTTGGACTGACCAGGGAAGAGGACTTTTACACTGTGTTGGACTGACCAGGGAAGAGGACTTTTACTCCGTTGGAATAACCAGGGAAAATAACTTTTACACTGTTGGACTGACCAGGGAAGAGGCCATTTACACTGTTGTACCGACCAGGGAAGAGGACTTTTACACTGTTGGTATGACCAGGGAAGAGGATTTTTACACTGTTGGACTGACCAGGGAAGAGGACTTTTACACTGTGTTGGACTGACCAGGGAAGAGGACTTTTACACTGTGTTGGACTGACCAGGGAAGAGGACTTTTACTCCGTTGGAATAACCAGGGAAAATAACTTTTACACTGTTGGACTGACCAGGGAAGAGGACTTTACACTGTTGCTATGACCAGGGAAGAGGCCTTTTACACTGTTGGACTGACCAGGGAAGTGGACTTTTACTCCTTTGGAATGACCAGGGAAGATAACTGTTACACTGTTGGAATGACCAGGGAGGAGGACTTTTACACTGTTGGTTTGACCAGGGAAGAGGCCGTTTACACTGTTGGACTGACCAGGGAAGAGGACTTTTACACTGTGTTGGAATGACCAGGGAAGAGGACTTTTACACTGTTGGACTGACCAGGGAATATTACTTTTACACTGTGTTGGAATGACCAGGGAAGAGGAATTTTACACCATTGGACTGACCAGGGAAGAGGACTTTTACTCCGTTGGAATGACCAGGGAAGAGGACTTTTACACTGTTGGACTGACCAGGGAAGAGGACTTTTACTCTGTTTGAATGACCAGGGAAGAGGCCTTTTACACTGTGTTGGAATGACCAGGGAAGAGGACTTTTACACTGTTGGACTGACCAGGGAAGAGGACTTTTACACTGTGTTGGACTGACCAGGGAAGAGGACTTTTACTCCGTTGGAATAACCAGGGAAAATAACTTTTACACTGTTGGACTGACCAGGGAAGAGGACTTTTACACTGTTGCTATGACCAGGGAAGAGGCCTTTTACACTGTTGGACTGACCAGGGAAGAGGACTTTTACTCCTTTGGAATGACCAGGGAAGATAACTGTTACACTGTTGGAATGACCAGGGAGGAGGACTTTTACACTGTTGGTTTGACCAGGGAAGAGGCCATTTACACTGTTGGACTGACCAGGGAAGAGGACTTTTACACTGTGTTGGAATGACCAGGGAAGAGGACTTTTACACTGTTGGACTGACCAGGGAATATTACTTTTACACTGTTTTGGAATGACCAGGGAAGAGGAATTTTACACCATTGGACTGACCAGGGAAGAGGACTTTTACTCCGTTGGAATGACCAGGGAAGAGGACTTTTACACTGTTGGACTGACCAGGGAATATTACTTTTACACTGTGTTGGAATGACCAGGGAAGAGGAATTTTACACCATTGGACTGACCAGGGAAGAGGACTTGTACTCCGTTGGAATGACCAGGGAAGAGGACTTTTACACAGTTGGTATGACCAGGGCAGAGGCCTTTTACACTGTTGTACCGACCAGGGAAGAGGACTTTTACACTGTTGGTATGACCAGGGAAGAGGTTTTTTACACTGTTGGACTGACCAGGGAAGAGGACGTTTACACTGTTGGTATGACCAGGGAAGAGGCCTTTTACACTGTTGTACCGACCAGGGAAGAGGACTTTTACACTGTTGGTATGACCAGGGAAGAGGATTTTTACACTGTTGGACTGACCAGGGAAGAGGACTTTAACACTGTGTTGGGCTGACCAGGGAAGAGGCCTTTTACACTGTGTTGGATTGACCAGGGAAGAGGACTTTTACACCGTTGGAATAACCAGGGAAGATGACTTTTACACTGTTGGTATGACCAGGGAAGAGGATTTTTACACTGTTGGACTGACCAGGGAAGAGGACTTTTACACTCTTGGACTGACCAGGGAAGATGACGTTTACACAGTTGCTATGACCAGGAAGAGGCCCTTTACACTGTTGGTATGACCAGGAAGGGGCCTTTTACACTGTTGGACTGACCAGGGAAGAGGACTTTTACACTGTTGGACTGACCAGGGAAGAGGACTTTTACACTGTTGGAATGACCAGGGAAGAGGACTTTTACACTGTTGGACTGACCAGGGAAGAGGACTTTTACACCGTTGGACTGACCAGGGAAGAGGACTTTTACACTGTGTTGGAATGATCAGGGAAGAGGACTTTTACTCCGTTTGAATGACCAGGGAAGAGGACTTTTACACTGTGTTCGAATGACCAGGGAAGAGGACTTTTACACTGTTGGACTGACCTGGGAATATTACTTTTACACTGTGTTGGAATGACCAGGGAAGAGGACTTTTACTCCGTTGGAATGACCAGGGAAGAGGACTTTTACACAGTTGGTATGACCAGGGAAGGGGCCTTTTACACTGTTGGACTGACCAGGGAAGAGGACTTTTACACTGTTGGACTGACCAGGGAAGAGGACTTTTACACCGTTGGACTGACCAGGGAAGAGGACTTTTACACTGTGTTGGAATGACCAGGGAAGAGGACTTTTACTCCGTTTGAATGACCAGGGAAGAGGCCTTTTACACTGTGTTGGAATGACCAGGGAAGAGGACTTTTACACTGTTGGTATGACCAGGGAAGAGGACTTTTACACCGTTGGACTGACCAGGGAAGAGGGCTTTTACACTGTTGGAATGATCAGGGAGGAGGACTTTTACACTGTTGGACTGACCAGGGAAGAGGACTTTTACACCGTTGGACTGACCAGGGAAGAGGACTTTTACACTGTGTTGGAATGACCAGGGAAGAGGAATTTTACACCATTGGACTGACCAGGGAAGAGGACATGTACTCCGTTGGAATGACCAGGGAAGAGGACTTTTACACAGTTGGTATGACCAGGGAAGAGGCCTTTTACACTGTTGTACCGACCAGGGAAGAGGACTTTTACACTGTTGGTATGACCAGGGAAGAGGATTTTTACACTGTTGGACTGACCAGGGAAGAGGACTTTAACACTGTGTTGGGCTGACCAGGGAAGAGGACTTTTACACTGTGTTGGATTGACCAGGAAGAGGACTTTTACTCCGTTGGAATAACCAGGGAAGATGACTGTTACACTGTTGGTATGACCAGGGAAGAGGATGTTTACACTCTTGGACTGACCAGGGAAGAGGACGTTTACACTGTTGCTATGACCAGGGAAGAGGCCCTTTACACTGTTGGTATGACTAGGGAAGAGGCCGTTTACACTGTTGGACTGACCAGGGAAGAGGACTTTTACACTGTGTTGGAATGATCAGACAAGAGGACTTTTACTCCGTTGGAAATACCAGGGAAGAGAACTTTTACACTGTTGGACTGACCAGGGAAGAGGACTTTTACACTGTTGCTATGACCAGGGAAGAAGCCTTATACACTGTTGGACTGACCAGGGAAGAGGACTTTTACACTGTTGGAATGACCAGGGAAGAGGGACTTTTACACTGTTGGAATGATCAGTTTTACACCGTTGACTGACCAGGGAAGAGGACTTTTACACTGTGTTGGAATGACCAGGGAAGAGGACTTTTACTCTGTTTGAATGACCAGGGAAGAGGCCTTTTACACTGTGTTGGAATGACCAGGGAAGAGGACTTTTACTCTGTTTGAATGACCAGGAAGAGGCCTTTTACACTGTGTTGGAATGACCAGGGAAGAGGACTTGTACTCTCTTGGAATGACCAGGGAAGAGGACTTTTACACAGTTGGTATGACCAGGGAAGAGGCCATTTACACTGTTGTACCGACCAGGGAAGAGGACTTTTACACTGTTGGTATGACCAGGGAAGAGGATTTTTACACTGTTGGACTGACCAGGGAAGAGGACTTTTACACTGTGTTGGACTGACCAGGGAAGAGGACTTTTACACTGTGTTGGACTGACCAGGGAAGAGGACTTTTACTCCGTTGGAATAACCAGGGAAAATAACTTTTACACTGTTGGACTGACCAGGGAAGAGGACTTTTACACTGTTTCTATGACCAGGGAAGAGGCCTTTTACACTGTTGGACTGACCAGGGAAGAGGACTTTTACTCCTTTGGAATGACCAGGGAAGATAACTGTTACACTGTTGGACTGACCAGGGAGGAGGACTTTTACACTGTTGGTTTGACCAGGGAAGAGGCCGTTTACACTGTTGGACTGACCAGGGAAGAGGACTTTTACACTGTGTTGGAATGACCAGGGAAGAGGACTTTTACACTGTTGGACTGACCAGGGAATATTACTTTTACACTGTGTTGGAATGACCAGGGAAGAGGAATTTTACACCATTGGACTGACCAGGGAAGAGGACTTTTACTCCGTTGGAATGACCAGGGAAGAGGACTTTTACACTCTTGGACTGACCAGGGAAGAGGACGTTTACACTGTTGCTATGACCAGGGAAGAGGCCCTTTACACTGTTGGTATGACTAGGGAAGAGGCCGTTTACACTGTTGGACTGACCAGGGAAGAGGACTTTTACACTGTGTTGGAATGATCAGACAAGAGGACTTTTACTCCGTTGGAAATACCAGGGAAGAGAACTTTTACACTGTTGGACTGACCAGGGAAGAGGACTTTTACACTGTTGCTATGACCAGGGAAGAAGCCTTTTACACTGTTGGACTGACCAGGGAAGAGGACTTTTACACTGTTGGAATGACCACGGAAGAGGACTTTTACACTGTTGCTATGACCAGGGAAGAGGCCTTTTACACTGTTGGACTGACCAGGGAAGAGGACTTTTACTCCTTTGGAATGACCAGGGAAGATAACTGTTACACTGTTGGAATGACCAGGGAGGAGGACTTTTACACTGTTGGTTTGACCAGGGAAGAGGCCATTTACACTGTTGGACTGACCAGGGAAGAGGACTTTTACACTGTGTTGGAATGACCAGGGAAGAGGACTTTTACACTGTTGGACTGACCAGGGAATATTACTTTTACACTGTTTTGGAATGACCAGGGAAGAGGAATTTTACACCATTGGACTGACCAGGGAAGAGGACTTTTACTCCGTTGGAATGACCAGGGAAGAGGACTTTTACACTGTTGGACTGACCAGGGAATATTACTTTTACACTGTGTTGGAATGACCAGGGAAGAGGAATTTTACACCATTGGACTGACCAGGGAAGAGGACTTGTACTCCGTTGGAATGACCAGGGAAGAGGACTTTTACACAGTTGGTATGACCAGGGCAGAGGCCTTTTACACTGTTGTACCGACCAGGGAAGAGGACTTTTACACTGTTGGTATGACCAGGGAAGAGGTTTTTTACACTGTTGGACTGACCAGGGAAGAGGACGTTTACACTGTTGGTATGACCAGGGAAGAGGCCTTTTACACTGTTGTACCGACCAGGGAAGAGGACTTTTACACTGTTGGACTGACCAGGGAAGAGGACTTTAACACTGTGTTGGGCTGACCAGGGAAGAGGCCTTTTACACTGTGTTGGATTGACCAGGGAAGAGGACTTTTACACCGTTGGAATAACCAGGGAAGATGACTTTTACACTGTTGGTATGACCAGGGAAGAGGATTTTTACACTGTTGGACTGACCAGGGAAGAGGACTTTTACACTCTTGGACTGACCAGGGAAGATGACGTTTACACTGTTGCTATGACCAGGGAAGAGGCCCTTTACACTGTTGGTATGACCAGGGAAGGGGCCTTTTACACTGTTGGACTGACCAGGGAAGAGGACTTTTACACTGTTGGACTGACCAGGGAAGAGGACTTTTACACTGTTGGAATGACCAGGGAAGAGGACTTTTACACTGTTGGACTGACCAGGGAAGAGGACTTTTACACCGTTGGACTGACCAGGGAAGAGGACTTTTACACTGTGTTGGAATGATCAGGGAAGAGGACTTTTACTCCGTTTGAATGACCAGGGAAGAGGACTTTTACACTGTGTTCGAATGACCAGGGAAGAGGACTTTACACTGTTGGACTGACCTGGGAATATTACTTTTACACTGTGTTGGAATGACCAGGGAAGAGGACTTTTACTCCGTTGGAATGACCAGGGAAGAGGACTTTTACACAGTTGGTATGACCAGGGAAGGGGCCTTTTACACTGTTGGACTGACCAGGGAAGAGGACTTTTACACTGTTGGACTGACCAGGGAAGAGGACTTTTACACCGTTGGACTGACCAGGGAAGAGGACTTTTACACTGTGTTGGAATGACCAGGGAAGAGGACTTTTACTCCGTTTGAATGACCAGGAAGAGGCCTTTTACACTGTGTTGGAATGACCAGGGAAGAGGACTTTTACACTGTTGGTATGACCAGGGAAGAGGACTTTTACACCGTTGGACTGACCAGGGAAGAGGGCTTTTACACTGTTGGAATGATCAGGGAGGAGGACTTTTACACTGTTGGACTGACCAGGGAAGAGGACTTTTACACCGTTGGACTGACCAGGGAAGAGGACTTTTACACTGTGTTGGAATGACCAGGGAAGAGGAATTTTACACCATTGGACTGACCAGGAAGAGGACATGTACTCCGTTGGAATGACCAGGGAAGAGGACTTTTACACAGTTGGTATGACCAGGGAAGAGGCCTTTTACACTGTTGTACCGACCAGGGAAGAGGACTTTTACACTGTTGGTATGACCAGGGAAGAGGATTTTTACACTGTTGGACTGACCAGGAAGAGGACTTTAACACTGTGTTGGGCTGACCAGGGAAGAGGACTTTTACACTGTGTTGGATTGACCAGGAAGAGGACTTTTACTCCGTTGGAATAACCAGGGAAGATGACTGTTACACTGTTGGTATGACCAGGGAAGAGGATGTTTACACTCTTGGACTGACCAGGGAAGAGGACGTTTACACTGTTGCTATGACCAGGGAAGAGGCCCTTTACACTGTTGGTATGACTAGGGAAGAGGCCGTTTACACTGTTGGACTGACCAGGAAGAGGACTTTTACACTGTGTTGGAATGATCAGACAAGAGGACTTTTACTCCGTTGGAAATACCAGGGAAGAGAACTTTTACACTGTTGGACTGACCAGGGAAGAGGACTTTTACACTGTTGCTATGACCAGGGAAGAAGCCTTATACACTGTTGGACTGACCAGGGAAGAGGACTTTTACACTGTTGGAATGACCAGGAAGAGGACTTTTACACCGTTGGACTGACCAGGGAAGAGGGCTTTTACACTGTTGGAATGATCAGGGAAGAGGACTTTTACACCGTTGGACTGACCAGGGAAGAGGACTTTTACACTGTGTTGGAATGACCAGGGAAGAGGACTTTTACTCTGTTTGAATGACCAGGAAGAGGCCTTTTACACTGTGTTGGAATGACCAGGGAAGAGGACTTTTACTCCGTTGGATTGACCAGGGAAGAGGCCTTTTACACTGTGTTGGAATGACCAGGGAAGAGGATTTTACACCATTGGACTGACCAGGGAAGAGGACTTGTACTCTCTTGGAATGACCAGGGAAGAGGACTTTTACACAGTTGGTATGACCAGGGAAGAGGCCATTTACACTGTTGTACCGACCAGGGAAGAGGACTTTTACACTGTTGGTATGACCAGGGAAGAGACCAGGAAGAGGACTTTTTACACTGTTGGACTGACCAGGGAAGAGGACTTTTACAGGGGAAGGGAGGGACTTTTACACTGTGTTGGACTGACCAGGGAAGAGGACTTTTACTCCGTTGGAATAACCAGGGAAAATAACTTTTACACTGTTGGACTGACCAGGGAAGAGGACTTTTACACTGTTGCTATGACCAGGGAAGAGGCCTTTTACACTGTTGGACTGACCAGGGAAGAGGACTTTTACTCCTTTGGAATGACCAGGGAAGATAACTGTTACACTGTTGGACTGACCAGGGAGGAGGACTTTTACACTGTTGGTTTGACCAGGGAAGAGGCCGTTTACACTGTTGGACTGACCAGGGAAGAGGACTTTTACACTGTGTTGGAATGACCAGGGAAGAGGACTTTTACACTGTTGGACTGACCAGGGAATATTACTTTTACACTGTGTTGGAATGACCAGGGAAGAGGAATTTTACACCATTGGACTGACCAGGGAAGAGGACTTTTACTCCGTTGGAATGACCAGGGAAGAGGACTTTTACACTCTTGGACTGACCAGGGAAGAGGACGTTTACACTGTTGCTATGACCAGGGAAGAGGCCCTTTACACTGTTGGATGACTAGGGAAGAGGCCGTTTACACTGTTGGACTGACCAGGGAAGAGGACTTTTACACTGTGTTGGAATGATCAGACAAGAGGACTTTTACTCCGTTGGAAATACCAGGGAAGAGAACTTTTACACTGTTGGACTGACCAGGGAAGAGGACTTTTACACTGTTGCTATGACCAGGGAAGAAGCCTTTTACACTGTTGGACTGACCAGGGAAGAGGACTTTTACACTGTTGGAATGACCACGGAAGAGGACTTTTACACCGTTAGACTGACCAGGGAAGAGGGCTTTTACACTGTTGGAATGATCAGGGAAGAGGACTTTTACACCGTTGGACTGACCAGGGAAGAGGACTTTTACACTGTGTTGGAATGACCAGGGAAGAGGACTTTTACTCTGTTTGAATGACCAGGGAAGAGGCCTTTTACACTGTGTTGGAATGACCAGGGAAGAGGACTTTTACTCCGTTGGATTGACCAGGGAAGAGGCCTTTTACACTGTGTTGGAATGACCAGGGAAGAGGATTTTACACCATTGGACTGACCAGGGAAGAGGACTTGGACTCCGTTGGAATGACCAGGGAAGAGGACTTTTACACAGTTGGTATGACCAGGGAAGAGGCCATTTTACACTGTTGTACCGACCAGGGAAGAGGACTTTTACACTGTTGGATGACCAGGGAAGAGGATTTTTACACTGTTGGACTGACCAGGGAAGAGGACTTTTACACTGTGTTGGACTGACCAGGGAAGAGGACTTTTACACTGTGTTGGACTGACCAGGGAAGAGGACTTTTACTCCGTTGGAATAACCAGGGAAAATAACTTTTACACTGTTGGACTGACCAGGGAAGAGGACTTTTACACTGTTGCTATGACCAGGAAGATGCCTTTTACACTGTTGGACTGACCAGGGAAGTGGACTTTTACTCCTTTGGAATGACCAGGGAAGATAACTGTTACACTGTTGGAATGACCAGGGAGGAGGACTTTTACACTGTTGGTTTGACCAGGGAAGAGGCCGTTTACACTGTTGGACTGACCAGGGAAGAGGACTTTTACACTGTGTTGGAATGACCAGGGAAGAGGACTTTTACACTGTTGGACTGACCAGGGAATATTACTTTTACACTGTGTTGGAATGACCAGGGAAGAGGAATTTTACACCATTGGACTGACCAGGGAAGAGGACTTTTACTCCGTTGGAATGACCAGGGAAGAGGACTTTTACACTGTTGGACTGACCAGGGAAGAGGACTTTTACTCTGTTTGAATGACCAGGGAAGAGGCCTTTTACACTGTGTTGGAATGACCAGGGAAGAGGACTTTTACTCCGTTGGATTGACCAGGGAAGAGGCCTTTTACACTGTGTTGGAATGACCAGGGAAGAGGATTTTACACCATTGGACTGACCAGGGAAGAGGACTTGTACTCCGTTGGAATGACCAGGGAAGAGGACTTTTACACAGTTGGTATGACCAGGGAAGAGGCCATTTACACTGTTGTACCGACCAGGGAAGAGGACTTTTACACTGTTGGTATGACCAGGGAAGATGATTTTTACACTGTTGGACTGACCAGGGAAGAGGACTTTTACACTGTGTTGGACTGACCAGGGAAGAGGACTTTTACTCCGTTGGAATAACCAGGGAAAATAACTTTTACACTGTTGGACTGACCAGGGAAGAGGACTTTTACACTGTTGCTATGACCAGGGAAGAGGCCTTTTACACTGTTGGACTGACCAGGGAAGAGGACTTTTACTCCTTTGGAATGACCAGGGAAGATAACTGTTACACTGTTGGAATGACCAGGGAGGAGGACTTTTACACTGTTGGTTTGACCAGGGAAGAGGCCATTTACACTGTTGGACTGACCAGGGAAGAGGACTTTTACACTGTGTTGGAATGACCAGGGAAGAGGACTTTTACACTGTTGGACTGACCAGGGAATATTACTTTTACACTGTTTTGGAATGACCAGGGAAGAGGAATTTTACACCATTGGACTGACCAGGGAAGAGGACTTTTACTCCGTTGGAATGACCAGGGAAAAGGACTTTTACACTGTTGGACTGACCAGGGAATATTACTTTTACACTGTGTTGGAATGACCAGGGAAGAGGAATTTTACACAGTTGGTATGACCAGGGCAGAGGCCTTTTACACTGTTGTACCGACCAGGGAAGAGGACTTTTACACTGTTGGTATGACCAGGGAAGAGGTTTTTTACACTGTTGGACTGACCAGGGAAGAGGACTTTTACACAGTTGGTATGACCAGGGAAGAGGCCTTTTACACTGTTGTACCGACCAGGGAAGAGGACTTTTACACTGTTGGTATGACCAGGGAAGAGGATTTTTACACTGTTGGACTGACCAAGGAAGAGGACTTTAACACTGTGTTGGGCTGACCAGGGAAGAGGCATTTTACACTGTGTTGGATTGACCAGGGAAGAGGACTTTTACACCGTTGGAATAACCAGGGAAGATTACTTTTACACTGTTGGTATGACCAGGGAAGAGGATTTTTACACTGTTGGACTGACCAGGGAAGAGGACTTTTACACTCTTGGACTGACCAGGGAAGATGACGTTTACACTGTTGCTATGACCAGGGAAGAGGCCCTTTACACTGTTGGTATGACTAGGGAAGAGGCCGTTTACACTGTTGGACTGACCAGGGAAGAGGACTTTTACACTGTGTTGGAATGATCAGACAAGAGGACTTTTACTCCGTTGGAAATACCAGGGAAGAGAACTTTTACACTGTTGGACTGACCAGGGAAGAGGACTTTTACACTGTTTCTATGACCAGGGAAGAAGCCTTTTACACTGTTGGACTGACCAGGGAAGAGGACTTTTACACTGTTGGAATGACCAGGGAAGAGGACTTTATACAGTTGGTATGACCAGGGAAGAGGCCATTTATACTGTTGTACCGACCAGGGAAGAGGACTTTTACACAGTTGGTATGACCAGGGAAGAGGTTTTTTACACTGTTGGACTGACCAGGGAAGAGGACTTTTACACAGTTGGCATGACCAGGGAAGAGGCCTTTTACACTGTTGTACCGACCAGGGAAGAGGACTTTTACACTGTTGGTATGACCAGGGAAGAGGATTTTTACACTGTTGGACTGACCAGGGAAGAGGACTTTTACACTGTGTTGGGCTGACCAGGGAAGAGGACTTTTACACTGTGTTGGATTGACCAGAGAAGAGGACTTTTACACTGTTGCTATGACCAGGGAAGATGACTTTTACACTGTTGGTATGACCAGGGAAGAGGCCCTTTACACTGTTGGTATGACCAGGGAAGAGGCCGTTTACACTGTTGGACTGACCAGGGAAGAGGAATTTTACACTGTGTTGGAATGATCAGACGAGGACTTTTACTCCGTTGGAAATACCAGGGAAGAGAACTTTTACACTGTTGGACTGACCAGGGAAGAGGACTTTTACACTGTTGCTATGACAAGGGAAGAAGCCTTTTACACTGTTGGACTGACCAGGGAAGAGGACTTTTACACTGTTGGAATGACCAGGGAAGAGGACTTTTACACCATTGGACTGACCAGGGAAGAGGGCTTTTACACTATTGGAATGATCAGGGAAGAGGATTTTTACACTGTTGGACTGACCAGGGAAGAGGACTTTAACACTGTGTTGGGCTGACCAGGGAAGAGGCCTTTTACACTGTGTTGGATTGACCAGGGAAGAGGACTTTTACTCCGTTGGAATAACCAGGGAAGATGACTTTTACACTGTTGGTATGACCAGGGAAGAGGATTTTTACACTGTTGGACTGACCAGGGAAGAGGACTTTTACACTCTTGGACTGACCAGGGAAGAGGACGTTTACACTGTTGCTATGACCAGGGAAGAGGCCCTTTACACTGTTGGTATGACTAGGGAAGAGGCCGTTTACACTGTTGGACTGACCAGGGAAGAGGACTTTTACACTGTGTTGGAATGATCAGACAAGAGGCCTTTTACTCCGTTGGAAATACCAGGGAAGAGAACTTTTACACTGTTGGACTGACCAGGGAAGAGGACTTTTACACTGTTTCTATGACCAGGGAAGAAGCCTTTTACACTGTTGGACTGACCAGGGAAGAGGACTTTTACACTGTTGGAATGACCAGGGAAGAGGACTTTTACACAGTTGGTATGACCAGGGAAGAGGCCATTTACACTGTTGTACCGACCAGGGAAGAGGACTTTTACACAGTTGGTATGACCAGGGAAGAGGTTTTTTACACTGTTGGACTGACCAGGGAAGAGGACTTTTACACAGTTGGCATGACCAGGGAAGAGGCCTTTTACACTGTTGTACCGACCAGGAAGAGGCCTTTACACTGTTGGTATGACCAGGGAAGAGGATTTTTACACTGTTGGACTGACCAGGGAAGAGGACTTTTACACTGTGTTGGGCTGACCAGGGAAGAGGACTTTTACACTGTGTTGGATTGACCAGGGAAGAGGACTTTTACACTGTTGCTATGACCAGGGAAGATGACTTTTACACTGTTGGTATGACCAGGGAAGAGGCCCTTTACACTGTTGGTATGACCAGGGAAGAGGCCGTTTACACTGTTGGACTGACCAGGGAAGAGGAATTTTACACTGTGTTGGAATGATCAGACGAGGACTTTTACTCCGTTGGAAATACCAGGGAAGAGAACTTTTACACTGTTGGACTGACCAGGGAAGAGGACTTTTACACTGTTGCTATGACAAGGGAAGAAGCCTTTTACACTGTTGGACTGACCAGGGAAGAGGACTTTTACACTGTTGGAATGACCAGGGAAGAGGACTTTTACACCGTTGGACTGACCAGGGAAGAGGGCTTTTACACTATTGGAATGATCAGGGAAGAGGATTTTTACACTGTTGGACTGACCAGGGAAGAGGACTTTAACACTGTGTTGGGCTGACCAGGGAA